>NC_081179.1:23877574-24032574 GCF_012432095.1 Onychostoma macrolepis
TTACACATTTTATTCTGAAGTTATAGTTTGGGAAAAGTTCAATTAGTAAATGCATTCAACTTTGTCACAACAACACATTATCGAATGTCAATAAGAAACATTACTTTCTCGGTATAGAAGATCTCCTCCTCCACCGGCTTTTAGTGACGTGTTTCAAAAAGCAGTTTGCGGCGAGAGTGAAGACTGAGCACCCTGTTTGTTTTCTTTATTCTTCAAAAGCACAAAGTTTTATTGATATGGTGAGCATACACAAATAAAAGTAGACCCCTTACAGATTCGATTGATTGGATGCAGAAAGTGTTGTAAATGATTTATTCATGCGTTTACACAACAGGTTTTGAATACTTTGTAGTGTACTGCAATGTAGAAGCTGACTGGTGAGGATATAGACATGTCTTCTCTGACACACATGGAGTATTTTTAAGGCTGTGAGATAATAGTACAGTGCTGACATTTCAATGATTTATAAGTGATTAATAATATATTAACTAGTAACAACCATTTACTAAGGATATGTTTGATTACTTCATGATATGCTATTTTTTAAGATAACTTATGACAGATTTGTAAATCGTTAGCATATTACTTAATCATTTGTGAATGTATAGTCATGTTTTGTAAATGATTAGTTCATCATTATCTAATCACTTATAAATGATTTATAACTTAATCTACAAAACAGATAAAATCATATCACTTATTATTTATGAACATATAGTTATGTTTTGTAATGGATTAGTTCATCATTAACTAATCACTTATAAATGCCTTACAACTGAATGTTATTATAAAGTGTTACCGATATATTTCTCATGTCGGTGTGTAAAGTATTCTCTGAGTTTCAGTAAATTTTAGTGACACATTTCTAAAAGCAGTTTGCGGAGACACTGAAGACTGAGAGCGCACCCAGTTCATTTTCTTTATTTTACAAAAGCACACAGTTTTATTGATATGGTGAGCATACACAAATAAAAGTAGACCCATTACAGATTCAAGTGATGTATTACTTGTATGTGTCCAATCAAAAGTGATGGAGCAGTTTAAGTTCTTTCTTTGTCATCTGGAAAATATGCAAGTGCTCCCGCTGGTGTCTTTGCCGACCCCAGGTGGTTAATTAGGTCAACCGGAACCGGGAACACTTCCCATAATACTCAATGTACTCGCTACATCGTAAGAAGAATGGCATCTTCGCTAATATTAGTCTCTTTCATTTTTATTCCGAGGTCACCGTAGCCACCCAGATCCAGTCCGTATCCAGAACAGATGGTGGATCAGCACCCAGAGACGACCTCTACAGCCCTGAACGTCAGTGAAAACCATGTCAAATAGATGCACCCCAGAGACAGATCCCCTGCAAAGACCTCATCACCTCGACGACCATCGTCACATGACCATGGGAACCAAACAAGTCCTCTGCACCTGTGTTTCAGCCTGGAATTAAACCACGCCATGCTGGTTTCGTCTGGCCAGAGGAGAACTGGCTCCCCAACTGAGCCTGGTTTCTCCCAAGGTTTTTTCTCCATTTCTGTCACCGATGGAGTTTTGATTCCTTGCCGCTTTAGCTTACTTAGTTGGTGATGCCTGACTGATTGCACAGACACTATTGGAAGTGAGCTGAACTGGATCATGACATTACTGACTCATCAATAAACTGACTTTAGCTGAAAAATGACTCTGTTATTGTCTTGTTGCATTATTGACAAACTATTTTCCTGTTTTACACTGTAAACCTGCTTTTACACAATCTGTATTGTAGAAAGCGCTATACAAATACAATTGACGTGACTTGACTTGACTTGCCCATGAATTCCACCAGAGGGCACTCTACCCCAGACTACATTTCCCATTACCCCTGCCTAAGAACTCATTATCACGGACTCACCTGCAGCCAATTATACACACACTAAAAAAACCACACTCAAACCATCATTCAGGGCCAAGTATTGTTTAGCATCAGCAGCTCTACAAAGCCATTTCCTTGTTTAGTTTCTAGTCCTAGTTCCTAGTCATAGTCGAGCCTTGTTTTAGCCTGATTACCCGTGTCTTGATCCCAGCCTGTTTACCCAGCCTTGATTGTTCTCTGCTTGCCCTGACCATTCGCCTGAATATTGGATTACCCTTTGTCTTGCCCTCTTGGATACTGTTTGCTGCTGATCTATCCATACCTGTACCTTGGACACTGTCTAACACTGTTTGGCGGTATTGACCCATGCCTGTTTTTTGACCACGTTTTGGAATAAAGTTTGCAGATGGATCCGCACCTTGGTTGTTACGCACCCTTTGTTACCAAAAATATAATTACAAACCACTCTGTCTGTTGTAAATAATATAATGACATATACTTAAAAATAATTGTGTAAGTAGGAAAAAGATAAAAAAAATAAAAATGGGGTAAGCAAAATAATCTTATTTCAAACAGAAAACAAGATGATTTTGCTTACCCCATTGGCAGATTATTTTGCTAGTTTCAAGCAAAAACTTTTTTTTTCTGAAAACAAGACCTCTTGATTTAAGAATTTTTAGATATTTTGGCAAGAAATCTAAACAAGACAAGAAATCTAAGTAAGAAAATCATTTTTTTTTGCAGTGTATAAACACATGACTTTAAAAGGTTATGCAATGGCAACAGTTAATAACCTGATCTGTCTTCCATTCCTAATTCAGAATGATGGAGTGACTCAAAGGAATAATTGCGTGCAATAAATACAGGAAAGAGACAAATGGGAAAGGCCGGAAGATTGTTTACAAAGCAGTCTTTTGTGGTAGAAGTGATGGTTCTGACAAATTTGAAACAAGGAGTTTAATCTACAGTTTTAGCTAAATGGAGTATACACAAGACTAGATAATGATCTGAGATATCATCGCTCTGCACAGAGCTAAATTTGCACAGTGGTGGTCCAACAAGGCATAGAAATAGCAGGGTTGAAATTGTCTTTATATTAAGAGAGGCGTGGCTTGATGTGCATATCAAATTCATATGAGAGAAGCCTCGTTCGCATTCTGCGCTGGAGATGGGAATTGTATTAATGCACTTAAAAAGGTCATCAAGTTCATTTGAGACCTGTTGTCCGTTACTGTCCTTGCAGTTGATTAGAAAACACTCGCAAAGGGACTCGACTTCACTTTCCCCGAATAACAGCCCAGTGTTTTCAGGCCAGTACTGGGCGTATAGCACTTTCAATTCATCAATCATCCTGCTGTATCTGGGTGTTTCTTTTTGTCCTCGTCGTCCACCTATACACAGTAAACGTTCCTCTACATTCCTTGCGATAGCCTTGAAAAATTCCTTCTGATCGATCAGTCTGTCACTGGATTTTCCCACATTCAACATGACACCTTGGAAGCAATTCTCTTGCATTGCTCTCTGGCTTATTACTGTGTGTCACCCAGGCTGAGCTGGCATAGCATCAAACACTCGCATTTATCGTACAATTGATTTGTGTGCGTCAGTTATCATGCATTCTCTTTTTTGGAGTTCAGCTGATAACTCTGAAAGTTCCTGAAGAGCATCAAACATGAGTCCCAAATTGTTAATGTAAGAATGAGATGAAATACGCGTGATGAGACCAGCTGCAGGTTACACTGTCGCGTGAGGAATCAGCAGCTGCTTCGCTGAAGTGCTTATGGAGAACACGGTAATTGTTCCACACAACCTCGACAGTTCTGAAGCTTGACACGACCCATCTAGTATTTAGAATTCTCCCAATTTTGTGCGGCTGAATGTCTTTCAGTTCCATTCTATTTTTGTTGGATGTGTGATAGAGCGAGTAAAGTTTATCCATGAGGATTTTGAAATTATCAATTGCTCCAATGGCTTTGAGCGTGTCACTCACAGCAAGCTCGAGTCTATGAGCAGTACAATGCCAACCAGTGACACCAGGGAACAGGGCCTGCATTCTCGCTACTACCTCACTTTATGTCCAAACATCACTGAGGCTCCATCAGTTGTTATGGCAATCAGTTGCTTGGAGAGGAATTCCTTCGTAAAGTTGTGTCTCTCTAGACTCGAAAGAAGGCTGTGAACAATTCCTTCAGCACTTAAATCATTCAGTTCCACTAGATCCACAAATATATCAGCAGGCATGTCCATGTCTTGTAACTGCAGTCTCATATAAATGATAAGGGCACATTTTTTGCTTAAACTTGTTGCCTCGTCAATCATAAGGCTAATTTTGGGGGCACTTTGCACAATTTTTTCAAACAATTTATGTCACATTTCAGATGAGATGTGTTCCTGAAGACTGGCGCACGCTACATTATAATGTAAGATACGCCCCATATATCGATGCCATTTAACTCTTGGCAATCTATTTCATGCTCGAATCCATGGGTAGGTCTATGGCGTTTTGCCTCTTTGTAAGCAGTTCGAAATACTCTAGCAGTCGTTTCAATCTGTGCAGCCTGTGCAATAACAACACTCTGTATAATTGTATTTTGACTGGCTTTTTGCAAAATGTTTTCTGCTGCCATATGTGATTTAGTACGACTGTGCTCAAACACTTTTTTACGAAGTGCCCATTGCTGTTTTGTTTTATCTGAAGCCGTGGATGTCACCGCACAACTCACTGTTTGGTCAGGTCCACACTCTGACATGTCTGGCAGCCCAGTTTTTGACTTAGCATAATTAGCCTCGGATATACAACTTGCTTGTCAAGTCAAGTCACCTTTATTTATATAGCGCTTTTAACAATACAGATTGTGTCAAAGCAACTTTCCAATATCAAAATAGGAAAATAGTCTGTCAATAATGTAAAACGACAAGATTAAACACTCAATTTTCAGTTAAATGCATTTCATTATTGAATTCAATGATGTCATCGTCCAGCTCGGTTCAGTTTAAATAGTATCTGTGCAATCAAGTTGACGATATCGCTGGAAATGAAGTGTCCCCAACTAAATAAGCCAGAGGCAAGAGCGGCAAGGAACCAAAACTCCATCGGTGACAGAATGGAGAAAAACCTTGGGAGAAACCAGGCTCAGTCGGGGGGCCAGTTCTCCTCTGACCAGACGAAACCAGCAGTTTGCTTCCACTAATGCCAATAAAGTTTTCTAGTCTATTCAAAAGAATGCTGTGGTCGATAGTGTCGAACGCAGCGCTAAGATCCAGTAGCACTAATAGAGAGATACAACCACGATCAGATGATAAGAGCATGTCATTTGTAACTCTAATGAGAGCATACTCGGTACTATGAAACGGTCTAAATCCTGACCGGAAATCCTAATAGATACCATTTTTCTCTAAAAAGGAATATAATTGTGAGGATACTACCTTTTCGAGTATCTTTGACAGAAAAGGGAGATTCGAGATCGGTCTGTAATTAACTAGATCTTTGGGATCAAGTTGTAGTTTTTTAACGAGAGGCTTAATAACAGCCAATTTGAAGGTTTTGGGGACATATCCTAATGACAATGATGAATTAACAATAGTCAAAAAAGGATCTATGACTTCTGGAAGCAGCTCTTTTAGTAGTTTAGATGGAATCGGGTCTGACATGCATGTTGTTGGTTTAGATGATTTAACAAGTTTATACAATTCTTCCTCTCCTACAGTAGAGAATGAGTGGAATTGTTCCTCAGGGGGTCTATAGTGCGCTATCTGATGCGATACTGTAGCTGATGGCTGCATGATTACAATTTTATCTCTAATAATATCGATCTTGGAAGTAAAATAGTTCATAAAGTCATTACTGCTGCACTGTTGGGAAATGTCAACATCTGCTGATGCTTTATTTTTTGTTAATTAGCCACTGTATTGAATAAATACCTGGGGTTATGTTTGTTTTCTTCTAAAAGAGATGAAAAGTAATCAGATCTAGCAGCAGCTTGTCACGAAACAACACAAGGGTAGCGAGGAGACGAGGGTAAAACTCAATGAAACAGTCTTTTAATGATCCACAATCCAACAGGGGTAACACAAGGCAGG
Source organism: Onychostoma macrolepis (assembly GCF_012432095.1). Lineage (NCBI taxonomy): Eukaryota > Metazoa > Chordata > Actinopteri > Cypriniformes > Cyprinidae > Onychostoma > Onychostoma macrolepis. The sequence goes on from NC_081179.1 coordinate 23,883,498, forward strand.
GAGAACACACAGGAAAACAACATTGATGTTAATACCGGACACTCAAGACAGGTAAACACAGGGCTTAAATACTAAATGTAAATGAGATAATTAAACAAACAACTGGACACAAATTAACTCATAATGAAACAATAAGAACAGGAACAGTAACAAAACCAAATATAGGCATACATGAGGATAAACAAAGTCAAGGGGAGCACGAGAGACAGAAAACACACACACAGACAGTCCAGAGGCGTGACATTACGTCCCCCTCCCGGAAGGCGCATCCATGTGCCTCATAACATCTACTGTGGGAGCGGGAGCCGTTCCAGGCCCCCATGGCGGAGCTGGGGGCTCGGGTGGCCATGGCGGAACAGGGAGCTCAGGAAGCCAATGGCAGATCGGCCTCCGTGGCCTTGGCCAATGGCCCAGCCCCTATGGCCGGAGCTCTATTATCTATTATCTCTATTATCCCATCGGGTCTAGAGGCCCACGGTGGGCTGGATCTAGGGACTGGAGCCCTCCTTGGGCTAAACTCAGGAATAGGAGCCCTTCATGGGCTAAACTCAGGAACAGGAGCCCTCCTTGGGCTATGCACAGGAACAGGAGCCCTCTCGGGGCTATCTACAGAAACAGGAGCACGTTCTGGGCTAGGCCAGACATGAGACCAACAGCCCTCCTTCGGCTGAATGTGGTGACAGGGCCCTCTCAGGGGTGAACTCAGGAACCGCTTCCATTGAGGCAACGCGAGAAGCAAGCTGCTTGGGAATGGCCTCCGTGACCATGACAGCAGAAGCAGCCTGCTTCTGAGGAACCTCAACAGACAAGACAAGGCCGACAAGACTGATTAAAAATGTTCCTGTGGACAATACTTCAAGGAACATGACTTGACTCTGGTCAGGGGCTGCAGCCTGCACTGGACTCTAGAAGGAAAAAAAAGGCTGAAAGAAAACATGTTCAGATGATATTGGCTATTTTTTAGCGATCCCAACCATTGTTTATTGGCCTGATTCACTGATTTCATTCAGTCTAATTATATGGGTGTTGTTTTTGATTATGATATCGCACAGCAACAACCAGAAAATATGAGAGATTTTAAAACCAGTTTGTGCTTAAAAATTTTGAACAACTATAGAATTTAGACACAAAGAGAGACAACAAGCAATCAACAATCAGCATATGAATCTCACTTTTTTGCTTTCTAGTATTAACACTATAAAGCTGCTTTAACACAATCTGTATTTTATATAAATAAAGGTAACTTGACGACTTGACAATGGTGACAATCAAAAACTTTGTTACAATGCATGCTGGGTACCAGCATAGTACAAAACTCATTTGTGACTCCCAGCATGCATTGTGGCATGAAAAGAATGTTGCTAAATTGTGCATTTTCTTTGATTCTTACTAATTGCTTTTATTTTTGCTGTTGTTTTAGTGTTGATTTTCGTCAAGTCACCTTTATTGGTATAGTGCTTTATACAATACTGATTGTGACAAAGCAGCTTTACAGTGTCAAACAGGAAAATAGTTTGTCAAAAATGCAACAAGACAATAACAGAGTCGTTTTCCAGCTAAAGTCAGTTCATTGATGATTCAGTGATATCATCATCCAGTTCAGCTCTCTTCCAGTAGTGTCTGTGCAATCAGTCAAGCGTCCCCAACTAAGCAAGCCAAAGGTAACAGTGGAGCCAAAACTCCATTGGTGACAGAAATGGAGGAAAAACCTTGGGAGAAACCAGGCTCAGTCGGGGGGGAGGTCTCCTCTGGCCAGACGAAACCAGCATGGTGTGGTGTAATTCCAGGCTGCAACACAGGTCAGATTGAGCAGAAGACCACTGGTTCCCGTGGTCTTGTGCTGATGGTCGTCGAGTTGATGAGGTCTTCGCAGGGGATCTGTCTCTGGGGTGCATCTAGTTGACATGGCCTCTGCTGACGTTCAGGGCTGTAGAGGTCGTCTCTAGGTGCTGATCCACCATCGGATCTGGATACGGACTGGATCCGGGTGACTACGGTGACCTCGGAATAAGAAAGAAACAGACTAATATTAGCGTAGATGCCATTCTTCTAACAATGTAACAAGTACATTAGGTGTTATGGGAAGTATTCCCTGTTCTGGTTGACCTAATTAATGCAGCCTAACAATCCTTGGATTTGAATTATAGAAATGCGATAGTGTGTTATGTGTTTGCCAGGTTAAAGGGATGGGTGTTTAATCTAGATTTAAACTGACAGAGTGTGTCTGCCTCCTGAACAGTGTTAGGTAGATTGTTCCAGAGTTTGGGCGCTAAATTGGAAAAGGATCTGCTGCCCACAGTTGATTTTGATATTCTAGGTATTATCAATTAGTAGCATGTTTTGTGACATTCAGAGTTGCTCTGTTGATTGTCACCGTTGTTGAGATTCATATGCTGATTCTTGATGTCTGTGTGGCTTAATTATATAGTAGTTCATAGTAATTACATAGCACTTCTTTTTTTGTGAGTGGTGAGTTAAACAATCCTTCATAACTGATTGCTCAGCACTGCTAGAACTTTTGCTCTAGTATCACAGTAATAATTTTATGTAACCACCACTATTATGCTCTGCGCTAATAGGACTAAACTCTAAACAGGGCATAACCGAACTGGGTTGTGGTAATAGAATCCCAAATATTTGAGCCACTCCAGTCGATAATCAAACAACTGCACAGTATTAGTCAAATAAGGTGATTAGGTTTATTTAAAATAAACATCAAGTGAAAATAGAGAGTATCTCTTCGGGGTGTCCAAAGGCCAAAATAACAAACAAAACCAATCTAGAAAGAAAAGAGAGGAAGTATTAAATAACCTGATTGAGTTAAAAATAAAAATACATTTTACTTCCCTAACTACCTAACGAAAAACAAAACCCAAACAAACCAATCAAAATAAATAGGCAGGACACCCCTACGCTCCACATTTTTATAACAAAATGTTTTAGAACAGATGGTCGTGGTCAACAGTCTTCACAGTTCACTTAAGTTCAACAAGTTTGATCATCGGCCGGAGAAGGGATCCAGAAGCTCTCAACCCAGACGCGACCGAACCAACGATGAGCTCCCCGTTGAATGCCGGCAGCGTCCTTATAAAGGTCCCCCCTCGTCTGAACCGCCAATGACGAATATACACCCCATCATTGGACAACCTATAGGAGACCAGAAAGAACAAGAGGGAGGAGAAAAAACACACGACACAACACAGCAAATACCAAAGACACAAAGCGTAACAATTACAACACAATTTTGGTAAGAGATTAAACACTGGATGAAATCAATGAAACAATCATTACATGATCATTATGTCATTATCAAAACATAACCAATAACACGATAACATTTTTTCTTGTTGCTCTTTTTTTTCTTCCTTCCTTCTTTCTTTTTTTTTTGCCACAAAAAATGTGTTTTGTGTATACTGATCTCCATCATTGTAGTGTCCAACAAAACAATAAAACCAACATCTAAACCTCTTTTAATATTCAATAAGAGATTCTGTAGATATCTGACAGAAATTAAGTCAATCTGGTTCGTAATAATTAAAGCTGTTAATGCTGTTTTAGGAGTTGTTTAATCAGATCTTGAGAGATTTAATGACTTCTTTTATCATCAGTAGATTTCATCAAAGGCTGTGGCTGGAAGTTAGTTGTGTTTCTCTTTTCTTCAGTGATTCTGCTTTTTAACAGCAGATCAGAGCTGCACGATTCGGGATAAATTGGGAATCACAATTTTTTTGTCTTAAATAGAGATCACAGTTCTCCTAAGATTTTGAACTAAAGAAAATGTAATTACCTAGAGGCTGTGACAAAATAATAATTGCTGCAGTCCATTTAAAAATGTTTAATTAATATGAATTATTATTTTTTATATGGGTTAAATGAATGAATCAATGACTCACTCATAAATACTTCACTTGTTTTTACTGGATGAATCAACATGTTTAACAAATCTATCGAATGAATTATTCAGTGACAAATATATTTTTTTAACAGTCACTTTTCGCCGCCTAGAGAAAAACAATGTAATTGACACAAATGTTATTTGAAGTGCCAAGTACTTTCAAAAGATGTTAATTTGCTCTATTTTGATCACTACTATAGACAAAAGTGTTTATATCCGAACTATAAACTTTTATTCAAGTACTTCTGTAGTAATATGATTGTAAGACAGAAATAATACTGTGTGGTTGAAAAGACTGTTTGTGAAGCCGTTTCATATCTAAACATGATAACGGCTCTCTCTCTGTCAGCGGCAGGTTTCAGTGTTCAGGATTGACTTTTCAAAGGTTTAATGGACACAGGATAATCATCTATTTAGAAATAAGATTGCGTGGCTGTCTGAATCGAGATTGCGATCTTTTAACAATTAATTGTGCAGCTCTACAGCAGATGTTCATCACTAATGCATAATACATTTTTAATTAATCATAGAATTATCTCATTAATTTCCAGACTGCTTTAAGGCCGGTTTCACACCACAAGCCTGAGCAGCACGTGAGGAGCTGATTGTGTTTTGGTTGCATTTGTTGTTTACCATTAAAATGCGAATCCCCATGTTAACAAACTTTTTTTTTTTACCTTTTTTTAAAGTTTTTTTTACCCTGGACTTCATAAAAAGGTAAGCAACACATTTTTATGAAACTGTGTATGAAACATTTTGTTGTGTTGATGTTTATTTAGTTGAAATTAATGAAATATATTGTAAAAATGTAGTTGAGCTGACTGATGCAAAACATAAGTTGGAAACATAAGTTTTTTTTTTTTTTGTAAGGCTGTGTATTTGGATTGCATTCCTTGTCACATCACAAATCATCTTCATTAATATGACTTTGACCTTTTTATAAATACGCTCAACTTGCAGATGTCTTGAAACTGTATACCAGAGCCATTTGACAGCTCCTCCACAGCCGTGCCTGCACTGGTAGAGTGCCAGCTGGACTATCTGACAGCATGAAGGAGCACTGAAACCCTGAGTAACTTCTCTTTCTTTCTTTCTTTAGATTAGCCACAAGTGAGGATTTTTCACTAAGATCAAATAAAGCAATATGTGAACTTCAGCAAATAGTCTTTCTTTTGTCTTATTGTTGCGTTTATTCCCCCAATGAAAAATATGTTCAAGTGAAAAATGTATTATATTATATTATATTATAGAGAGAGAGAGAGAGAGAGAGAGAGAATAGAAAAGGGGGGGAAAATTTTTTAATTAAACAAATATAGAAATCTTGACCTTGATTTTACACCAAAGAAATCGTCTTAAGAGTTCTTATCTGAGAAATGATGATCCATTCCGTGGCAAAAATTAGTTATTCTTTCCAAAGAAAAACATTGAGTGCGTTGAAATACGTTGCTCTGCTTTAGAGTTCAGAACTCCGACTGACAGAAGAATGAGCCTCCACAGAGGAGTCCAAAACAAAGGCATTTCCACTCCAAACAATATTCGATTGAACACAGTTCCAATCAGACGTGTATCCAAAACACACATTAGGAAGTTAAATTAGAGGAAAAATAAAAAAGTCCTTCTGTAAAATAGAAAATACCAAAAACAAACATAAATATTCCTCCCACATTATAAATAAAAAAAGAAGACAATATTCAAACACACTCACATGTTGAGCTTAAAACCAAAGGTTTCCCAACTAGGACTCTGTAAACCAACAGTTCAGCCACAAAGAAACATGCGTCCCCTCTGCCCAAACTGAACTACTTGTTCAGGCAACTAGTACTCACCTGATATACAATCCAGCTGTGTCTTACGAACGCCCTCTAGTGCCTCATAGTATTACAACACATACAATTCTTAATTTCATTACCCTTGGAGATGGAAGAACTGAGTGTCTGATTCCCGTCCCACTCGGCCAAATGTCAAGGATATTCACTCTTGCCAAAACAAATCTACTAATCATTACAGAACTCATCTGTGTCGACAGAGTAGAAGCATTTATTTGGACAGCTGCATTATGCTTGTCTTGAATACTTAATTTATTGCCCTTTAGAAAAGGGGAACCAGCTTGGATATATCTGTCTAATTTTATTTATTTATTTATTGACCTCTCTGAGATTAAAAATAACTTTTACATGAGAGTCCTGGCCAAGATAGGCAGCCAAGTGTAATTTATACACATATACACATGCATTCACAAATTATTGACTCATCCTCCAATTCTCAAATTATATTTAAAAAAAATATGATATTGTTTTCAAAGACACAAATTCTAGCTTTAAATTAATTTAGAGAGAATTCCAATCCATAGGGTACAGCATACTTGAAAGCTTTTTTTGCCTAGTTCAGTTCAGACAATAGGTGCAGAAAGAGACATTTTGGGAACAAAAAAATAAACTACCAACAATTTTCTGTTGAACAAAACAAAAATAGGAGGGCAAATGAAATGTGTTGTATTGTTATTGATCAATGGGCCTTTTTAATCTTCTCTTGACTGCTTTTTATTGCGGAATGTATTTTACACTCCATGGTCTAAGTGTTGAGGGGGTGTCCTGTTTAAATAAAAATGAAATTAAAAAAAAATATTCTGTCCTGTTTAAGTAAAATGAGGTTTACAGTATAGACATTTTCATCTTGTGTGAATCCCCAGTCAGTGGAGCATCTGCCACAGGAAAGACATTCAGCTTAAAATAGGTATAGAGGGAATAAACCATTTATATGCTGTATGACCTTCATAAAGGGGCGAAAAAAATAACTGCTTTTACACTTTTTTGGACCACTGATGATATGCATATCAAGTGCTTGAAGGTACAAGTGAAATTATTTAAATGCAAAGACATTACATTGACTTCTCTTATCAATCACTTTATGGAGGCGTGTAACTGTATCCTAGCATAAAAACAGAACAGAACACATTTATTATAAATAGAAAGTAAAACCCAGCCCATTATAACCAAATACAGCGGCTGCACTGCTGAGACAACATTGTCTATATAAAATGAGATATCTTGGACCTCAGGGACTGCCAACCACTGGAAGGTGAGTCAAGACTCTGCTGTGCCAAAATTATTAATTTAATTAATAATATAAAATTATATTAAAACAATATCTATTAAATAGTCTGTGTCCATGCACTTAACAGAACCTAGCAGAAACCTTTCTGGCCTTGAAAACAAAAAGGTGAGCAGCTTGGATGTACACATAATGAAATACCACATCTCTAATGAATGTTAATGCAAAAGAATAATTAATAGTGGAACATTGTTTTCATAACTTAAGTAAGTTTGACACCTATTTTTTTTTTTTTTACATTTTAACCTTTTAACAGAAAAGCACAATCATGTGAGATGGTGAAATGGAGTGTTTCGGCCCGGCGGCCATTTACCTTCGGAAGCCAGAAAGAGAGCGAGGTTCAGAACAACCCCTTTGATGCCAAATCAGCATTCTTCGTGACAGATGCAGATGAGAAAGGTACAGTGAAAGGTACTCTTTTTAGTGTAGCAGAGGCCAGCGGGTAAGTGCTGTGCAGGTAAAACCTCACTCCTCTGATGTCAAGAGGTGCTCTAGCGATTGAGGCAAGGGCCGTGGCTCCCACGCCAGAGACCGCGGCTCGAATCCCGCTCGGAGCGGAGCGAGCAGGACCTCAACATTAGTAAAGGGGGTGGAAAAGCTAATGCCAAAACTCACAGTGGGAATATTGAACTAGAAGTTGTCTCAATGCAGAAACCCATAGTATACAGTAAAGGTACACATTTAACATAAAAAGCAAATACTTGTACATTAAAGACTTGAAGTATGTTTTTTTAGGGTCAGATAAACATTTTGCAACTGGATCATTTCTTTCAAAAGCTATTGAACTGGATGATGTGTCATTGAAGAAACTCATAAAAAAGCAGTGATGGTACAAATTTAATATACTGTATATGTGAGGCACAAATTCTTTATAGACCATCTTGAAGAAAGTTTTGCCACAAGTTTTTGAGGTGTTCACCCCACAACATCCTGTTTGCTGTCATGCTTTCTGAGTTCTTGTCAATAATCTGATGGATTCAGTACCTCGGAGAGTGATATTTCTGCAGGACTGTAAACATCAATCAATGCGAGAATTGTGAGAGTTCAATGTTAAACAAAGATGTCATAAAACAGGAAAACATAAAAGATAGTTTAGTCATTCTTTTCATTCAACACCTGGAGAACATTTAAGTCTTTATCATACTGAAAATCAGAAAAACAGAGGTGAATAAAACAGCAAGACATGGGCTGCAGTATGTTCTGTAGGGTCCAGACAAGATGTTCCAACTTGCTTTGGAGCAGTTCACCCATGCTTTCAAAACCTATTGAAATAAATCATATGTCATTGTTAAAACCATCACACCAACACAGTTCTTGTTCATTTTGAGGCAAATAAATAAATAAAAACAGTTGTTTTAACTATGCCATTAACTATGTTCAGGAGATTACACTTGATTTTCCACTTGTCTGGATTGTTACCAAATTACAGTTCATGTACATGTTCATTCTTTTTAATTTCCTAAACATCTTTTCAAACACTATCGTTATAATGCATTTTTTATTGTTGCTAAAGGAAAATCTATAGCATTAGAAGACATAATGTGAGTGATATTTGCCGGTACATCTGTAGTTGGCTAAAACGTAGTTGTCTGTTTGCACACAATGAAAAACAATTAGAACTTTTTAGATGGTCCCTAACGAATTTCCCGCACTACATTAGACATTCGGTGGACATTCGCAACATCAAAACAATATTTGGCCATTTTGATCGATTGTGAAAAAAAATGAAGTAGGTTGACAATGATGTCGCTGATTAGAATATGCAAAAAATAACTTTATTGCACATATAATTAGAAAGTTATTGAACGCGGAAATGTGTGAATGTTGTAAATGTGCGAATATAAAACCAACTTTACCCCGGTTGGAATGTTTGGCATTGTCAACAAGATCTTAACTTCGTGCATTGCTGAGTCAGAGAGCTGCATTGTGCTGTTAAAAGAAATCTGTCCTGTTGATGTGCCCCTTTTGCAGAGTGGGAGATCAAGGAATTTTCTTCCCCACATTTTAGTATGCTCTTCTCATTAGGTCAATTACGGGCAATTACATTAACTTCACTAATGAAAACTACATCTGTGTGTTTCCAAACACTGTTGAAAGGGACATTTAATTGAATATATATATATATATATATATATATATATATATATATATATATATATATGCTCTAGAATAGCACAGAAACAGTACTGCAAAATTGCTGTAAAAAGTTAGCTTACACATGTATCATTTTGTCACTCTTATGATAATATGGTAGTAATTTACTTAGAGTATTTAACTCACATTTACTTTATTTACTCTGTACTTGCTCTGTATTTTATTTATTTTTTATCCTACCAGTGTACTTATAATCATTTTAAATATTTGTTTGTTGAGTATAATACTGTACATAGTGAGCATACCCAGCAAACATGTGACGTCAGAGAGACGTTCAGATCATGTCTGTAAAACGTCCATCAGTTCAGAACCACTTTTGGAAGTCTACTGGACATGCAAAACTGGTTCAATATCTGAACGTCTCAGTAGGGAACCTATTAGACGTCTTCTGGACGTGCAAAACTGGTTCAATATCTGAACGTCTCAGTAGGGACCCTCTTGGACGTCTTCTGGACGTGCAAAACTGGTTCAATAACTGAACGTCTCAGTAGGGACCCTCTTGGATGTCTTCTGGACGTGCAAAACTGGTTCAATATCTGAACGTCTGACAGGGACCCCTTTTGTACATCTGTGGACATGCGAAACTGGTTCAATATCTGAACGTCTCAGTAGGGACCCTCTTGGACGTCTTCTGGACGTGCAAAACTGGTTCAATATCTGAACGTCTCAGTAGGGACCCTCTTGGACGTCATCTGGACATGCAAAACTGGTTCAATATCTGAACGTCTCAGTAGGGACCCTCTTGGACGTCTTCTGGACGTGCAAAACTGGTTCAATATCTGAACGCGTCTCAGTAGGGACCCTCTTGGACGTCTTCTGGACGTGCAAAACTGGTTCAATAACTGAACGTCTCAGTAGGGAACCTATTGGACGTCTTCTGGACGTGCAAAACTGGTTCAATAACTGAACGTCTCAGTAGGGACCCTCTTGGACGTCTTCTGGACGTGCAAAACTGGTTCAATATCTGAACGTCTGACAGGGACCCCTTTTGTACATCTGTGGACATGCGAAACTGGTTCAATATCTGAACGTCTCAGTAGGGACCCTCTTGGACGTCTTCTGGACGTGCAAAACTGGTTCAATATCTGAACGTCTGACGGGGACCCCTTTTGTACATCTGTGGACATGCGAAACTGGTTCAATATCTGAACGTCTCACTAGGGACCCATCTTGGAGGTCTTCTGGACGTGCAAATGTCTGGACGTCTTCTGGAAACTGGTGTCAGCCCATTCATTGCTGCAGGACTGTCTTGTGTTAGCTCTTTTGTCTTAGACTATATGCATATGGTCAACTTGGGAGTGGTTCGACGGATGCTAATATTCTTGACTCGGGGCCCAACACTTTGCCGCTTATCTGTAAGGCAAAGGCAAGAAATATCACAAAACCCAATCCAAGCCAAATCCCAAATGAGAAAAATCAAGTCAAACTTAGGGGTGCTCCAATGGGGAGCTGTATCGGTCGAGCACCCTTAGTTAAAGTGCTAGTAGTAAAGTAATTTTTATTGTAATTGTATTGTCTGTGATTTTAACCTTACAGTTAGCATTCGTGAATGCGATGATTATGGCATGACGAGTCATGTTGAGGAGGAAGAGGAGGAAGATGAGGAAGCAGTTCGGAGGAAAAAGACCAAACGCAACTTTGATGACTATGTTCTTGGTATGCTTCTATAATAATTATTGAATCTGTCTTGAGAAAGTCTATAAACTAAATTAATATGGGGGCCCTCAAGTTTCAGGTCACTTTTTAAACTGATAATTAATGCATGTTATAAAAGATATTAATTTGTACAATTACAGAATCTGACGATTTGGAGGAGGAAGAAGAGAACATGACAGGTAACAGTTTCCTAAGCTGCTGACATTGCAAACCTAAGTAGCTCTTATAGAATTGCAAAGTTATAAGATTACAAAGTTAAAGCTCATTGTTTTTACAACTGATGCTTCCATTTAATTTATATACTGCATCTGTCTAGATGCCATTATCAAGGTGCCCTCCTTTCCCATTCCACCATCAAAGGTGACAAAGTCCATCCTGATGGAGTCTGCTGGATTTAACAAAAAGTTCACTGGTGCTAAGTATTCATCACTTGAATCTACTAATTTCTTTCATATTTTTTCTTGCATAATTATAACATGATGGTGGTTACGAAATCATTGTTAATAATGTACATTTGCTAATTTTCAGACTCTGGACACTCAAATTTAGCCAGGTCTCACCAGACAGGTGTTGGGTCCAGGGACAGGTCAACAGGCAGTTAGTAATCATCATATTAAACCAGTCACCTCAAATACCAACTCATTTTATCAACCACAAAACATTTAATCAACCACATTGTGTGTGAATACAGTTGAAGCATATTTTTAAATTAACTCAGTGTTTTGTTTTTCAGACCCTGGGCATTTAAATGTAAACCGAGCCAGCCAGTTGAAGGGTGCTGGGTCCAGTCATCAGTCCAGCCACAGTGATGTGTCCCAGCACAGTGACGGTTCCCAGTACAGCGGCGGATCCCATCACAGCAAACAGTACCGACACAGGAAGCAGTCCAGGCACAGTGACCAGTCCAGGGACAGCAACCAGATGCGACAAGGCAAGCAATTTGTTCAAAGGAGAGTATTCATTTAAACCCTTATGCAGTTCACAGAACCAAGAACGTAAATGTTCTAAAGTAGCGGCCGTGTTAACAAACCAGTCACCTCGAATACAAGTCATTTTTATCAACCACAAACTACGGTTGCACCGATACGATACTCTGTATTGGTATCGGCTCCGATATTGGCATTTTCTGCCAGATCAGGGGCCTCATTTATAAAGCATGCGTACGCTCAGATTTGATCTTAGAATGTGCGTACTCTTAAATCCACGCCAATGCTCATATTTGTTAAAACTCTTTGACGTGGAAAAATGCTTAGCATCAGGTCAGGGTCTGAGCAGATGTACGCACCTTTTCTTGTTTGAGTACTGCAGGTTTTTGGAAATATAAGCTGTTCTTGCAGCTCGCTGTTCTAAATTAAAGAATTTGGATGATGACTGGTGATCTTTTACGTGTTAATGACATTAATTAGGAGTCGTTTACAAGCACAGAGCTGAAACCATTTATTTGCGCGTAAGTTCAAGATCATTTGTGATTCATAGATTTCACATCTGAAAGATACGCATACATGTGTTTTCTGTGCGTACTTTCATTTTATGAATCACCCGTACGCATATTTGAGAGATGATCGTAAGATCAATTTTAAGATGGTTTCTGCACAACATTTTATATATGAAGCCCCAGGTAACAGTCACAGGGCTCCAGACTGTGACTAACAGTCACAATTGGCACCAAAAATATTAATTTGCGAGTGAAGTTTTTGCTGAGGTTGCCACTGGCAACTATATATATTTACATGTCATGATTTAAAAATGTGCATGTAATGCCTTTTTTCCTGATTGTTTTGCGATTACATCGTTTGTTATGTTCACGTATTAAACTGTACATCAAAGTTTTAGTGGGAAAAATAGTTTCAAACAGTGCTCATCTCTGCCGCACAGCAGTGCTGATGCACACCTGCTAAACGCAGCTCAGTTGTGCAGCATGAAAGTGATCAAAATGACAGATGTTCAAGTAAAAGTGCAGAAAAACAGTGTCTATTTCGTGCACAACTTTCGCGAACAAACTACAATGGTTTTGGGCTGTCAGCTGTGTGGATATTGGCAATATCGTTAACAATTCTCTTTTATAATCATTACTATTATGGTTTCTTTCTTATCAAGATCTTAGTCTATATGCTGTGTTAATGCGTGAACTTCATATTATTTAAGGAGCACTTGCTGTCTAGTAATCGCAAAAAGCTTTGTGCTTTGTTACTTTTTAATAAACAAAGTATCAGCTTTAAAATTATGCCAAATTTATCACGAAATTCAAACAATAAATATGGTTTTGGCGCTCTTTAATGAGGCATGGGTGATCGCATTTACGCCTCAGTTAAAGCGGCAAGTGAACCCATTATATCTTTCTCTTTACTACTACAGTATAGTACATAATGAACATGAATTAACATCAAAAGGTTGGCTATTTTAGAAGAGATACTACAGTACAACTTACTGAAATATGTCATGTAAAAGCTCATTCAGTGTTTCAAACTGCGGAAAACGTGTAAAGCTTGTAAACATTGCAGCGTAATAATACATTTACCTCAGAATAACTATTCGGTGTCCATAAGCTCTTCAGTCAGCTAGAAAAATAACTATAAAGAGGAGCATCTTGCTATATTTATGTGCTATTGCATGTTAATATTTTTACTTAACCTGTTGTCTGCATGATTCAACTCCTATAAAATTGCATTTTACTAAGGAAGATAAACAGACTAAATGTGTGAAAGACATATGACAACATTTATAGGTTGCATTGAGGAGGAGCACAAACTACACTCAGTGGCCAAGTGATTATAAGGATTATGATTATATATTTTCATTTGTTATTTTTCATTAAAATGAAGTTGTCCAAAATGATTGGAACACTAGTATTTCCAGCTGCTACAAAATGGTTTGAAGTCAGTTATTTCTGTTTTTTGGAAATATCAGTTTACATTTCCAAACATTAATTTTGCCATTAATTGTAATAATCCAGTGAAATTTTTGTGCTCCACACAGAGATCTGATCTGATCATCATCAGTCTGTCTGGAATGACATGAAGAAACAGAACAAACTGAGAATAAATCCAGAAGAACTGTGCACTGTAAAACCCAACAGTTAGGGTAACTCAAACCATTTGAGTAAACCGATTGCATTAAAAACCTGAAAAGTTAGGTTAACTCAAACAATTTGATGAAACTTATTGCCTTAAAACATTTAAGTTTTTAAATCTAACAATTATGAGTGCACTGAACTTATTTCAGTTGAGTTCAGTTAAGTGATTAATTAAGTGCTGATTGAGCATTAGTGATGAACACCTGCTGTTAACAAACAGAATCACTGAAGAAAAGAGAAACGCAAGAACAACAACTGACTTCAGCCATTGCTTTAGATGAAATCAACTGAAATAAAACACATTAAATCTCAAGATCTGATTAAACAACCCCACAAACAGCATCACCAACTCCACTTATTAATAACCAGACTGACTTTATTTCTGTCAGACATCTACAGAAGATCTTATTGAGAATTAACTAAGGTTTAGATGTTGATTTATTGTTTCATTTGAAGTAACCATGTTAGAGATCAGTGTCTGCTTTAGTTGGGCTCTTGACCCTTGACTTCTGTGTTAGTAGTTTTTTTTTTCTTTTTCTCTGTCTGTTGTAGTCATGTGTTCCTCGAACATATTTGTTGCAACTCAAAAGTCCAGAGAAAATTATTGGTAGTTGGTTGTTATATATTTATAATGACGATCATCTGTAAGTGAGCTGATCTAATTGAGAGTGAAGGCTCATTGTGTGTCAAGTCTCTGATTAAATGGATGTTGTATTAATTATAGTAAAAGTGATTCTAAGAACCACCAGCTCTGTGACAGTCAGTTAATATAAAGGACTTTCTAAACAGTTTGTCCACAAAAAGTTTTAATCTATGTTACAAATTAGATTCACACAGACATCAAGAATCAGCTTATGAACCTCAACAATGGTGACCATTAAAAAAAAAAAAAATTATGCTGCAATGCATGCTGGGTACTATCACAGTACAAAACTCATCCATGCATTGCAGCATGAATTTTTTTTAATGGTCACCATTGTTGAGGTTCATAAGCTGATTCTTGATGTCTGTGTGAATCTAATTTGTAACATAGATTAAAACTTTTTGTGGACAAACTGTTTAGAAAGTCCTTTATATTAACTGACTGTCACAGAACCACAGGCTCTTAGAATCACTTTTACTGTAATCAATACAACATCCATTTAACCAGAGACTAGACACACAATGAGTCTATCTTCACTCTCAATGAGACTAGCTTACAGATGATCGTCATTACAAATATACAACAACCAACTACCGATCATTTCCTCTGGGCTTTTGAGTTGTAACAAATATGTTCGAGGAACACATGATTACAACAACCAGAGAAAAAAAAAAACAACTAACACAGAAGTCAAGGGTCAAGAGCCCAACTAAAGCAGACACTGATCTCTAACATGGTTACTTCAAATGAAACAAATCAACATCTAAACCTTAGTTAATTCTCAATAAGATCTTCTGTAGATGTCTGACAGAAATAAAGTCAGTCTGGTTATTAATAAGTGGAGCTGGTGATGCTGTTTGTGGGGTTGTTTAATCAGGTTTTGAGAGATTTAATGTATTTTATTTCAGTTGATTTCATCTAAGGCTGTGTCTGAAGTCAGCTGTTGTTCTTGTGTTTCTCTTTCTGTCAGTGATTCTGTTTGTTAACAGCAGGTGTTCATCACTAATGCTCAATCAGCACTTAATTAATCACTTAACTGAACTCAACTGAAATATGTTCAGAGCACTCATAATTGTTAGTTTTAAAAACTTAAATGTTTTAAGGCAATCGGTTTACTCAAACGGTTTGAGTTACCCTAACTTGTCGGGTTTTACAGTGTGGCAACGTCTCCAGGATGCTTCAAGAAAGCTACCTGCAAAGCTACAGTACTGCTAAAAGTTTTAGGCACTTGTGTAAAAATGCTGTAAAATTAGGATGCTGTCAGAAATAATGTCATAAATAGATTTTCTTGATCAATTAACTTCTATTAACTAAATGAAATCAACATTTGTTGTGAGCATTTTTTGTGTTTAAAGCAGCTTTTGCCCTCGGTGCACTTGAGCAGAGTTTCTCAGGAAGCTTTGCAGGTAGCTTTCTTGAAGCATCTTGGAGACGTTGCCACAGTTTTGCTAGACTGAGTCTCAGTTTGTTCTGTTTCTTCATGTCACTCCAGACAGACTGATGATGATCAGATCAGATCTCTGTGTAGAGAGCACTGGCTGCTGTCAGGCAAAAATCTCACTAGATTATTACTATTAATGGCAAAATGAATGTTTGGAAATGTAAACTGATGTTTCCTACTGACACACTACAGCAGAAGATAGAAATAACTGACTTAAAACCATTTTTAGCTGTTGAAAACAGTAGTGTTCTAATCATTTTGGCCACCACTATATATTTAGCAGATTGTGTATAACACACAAAAGAGTGATGATGATATCAACACACAGAAGTATAGAAATTCTACATTGATTTAAAAAAACTATGCTGATATTGAATCAGTATCAGTACCGGCCAATACTCAGAATTCTCTGTATCGGATTATATCCGTTCTGAAAAAATGGTAACGATGCTTCAACTACGTTGTGTGTGAATTCAGTTAAATCTCGAAGTTCTCGAAGAATTTTTTTCTGTATGACTTCTGTTTTTCCATGAACCTGCATTTTACTATAAATTAACTCAGTGTTTTGTTTTTCAGACCCTGGGCATTTAAATGTAAACCGAGCCAGCCAGTTGAAGGGTGCTGGGTCCAGTCATCAGTCCAGCCACAGTGATGTGTCCCAGCACAGTGACGGTTCCCAGTACAGCGGTGGGTCCCATCACAGCAAACGGTACCGACACAGGAAGCAGTCCAGGCACAGTGACCAAGTCAAGTCAAGTCACCTTTATTTATATAGCGCTTTTACAATACAGATTGTGTCAAAGCACTTAACAGTATCAAATTGGAGGATAGAGTGTCAGTAATGTATAATGATAAGATTAAACACTCAATTTTCATTTAAAGGCATTTCATTATTGAATTCAGAGATGTCATTGTCTAGCTCAGTTTAGTTTAAATAGTACCTGTGCAATCAAATCGGCGATAATCGCTAGAAATTAAGTGTCCCCAACTGAGCAAGCCAGAGGCGACAGCGGCAAGGAACCAAAACTCCCTCTTTGACAGAATGGAGAAAAAAACCTTGGGAGAAACCAGGCTCAGTCGGGGGGCCAGTTCTCCTCTGACCAGACGAAACCCGCAGTTCAAAAGTTTATATTTCTATTTTAATTTTGTTGCAATTTCTAACAATAGTAGTATTATGTAGTTAGATATTTTATTATATTTTAGTTATTTAGTTATTTTTGGGTGATATATCTGGGGATATATCTCTGGGGGTCATCCGGCGTCCTGGTCTCCGCCCGGCGATCAGGGCCGCAGACATCACCTCCCGGCGCCGACCCACCATCTGATCGGACACGGACCGAGAAACAGACTAGGAAAGAAACAGACAAACATTAGCGCAGATGCCATTCAACTTACGATGTAACGAGTACATCGTGTGTTATGGGGAGTGTTCGGTTCCGGTTCATCTAATTAATGCAGCCTAACAATCCTTTAACGGATTTGAATAATAGAAGCGTATTAATGTGTTATGTGTAAGCCAGGCTAAAGAGATGGGTCTTTAATCTAGATTTAAACTGACAGAGTGTGTCTGCCTCCCGAACAGTGTTAGGTAGACTGTTCCAGAGTTTGGGTGCTAAATAGGAAAAGGATCTGCCGCCCGCAGTCGATTTTGATATTCTAGGTATTATCAAACGGCCAGAGTTTTGAGAACGCATGGCGGACGTGGAGGACTATAGTGTGATAAGAGCTCGCTCAAGTACTGAGGAGCTAAACCATTCAGGGCTTTATAAGTAATTAACAAGATTTTAAAATCTATCCGATGCTTGATAGGGAGCCAGTGCAGTGTTGACAGAACCGGGCTAATATGGTCATATTTCCTGGTTCTAGTAAGGACTCTAGCTGCTGCATTTTGGACTAACTGTAGTTTGTTGATCAAGCGTGCAGAACAACCACCCAATAAAGCATTACAATAGTCTAACCTTGAGGTCATAAACGCATGAATTAACATTTCTGCATTTGACGTTGAGAGCATTGGTCGCAATTTAGATATGCTTTTGAGATGAAAAATGCAGTTTTACAGATGCTAGAAACATGGCTTTCAAATGACAGATTGCTATCGAACAGCACACCTAGGTTCCTGACTGATGAAGAAGAATTGACAGAGCAGCCATCAAGTGTTAGATAATGTTCTAGGTTACATGTGGGGTTTTTGGTCCGATAATTAACACCTCTGTTTTTCAGAATTTAGCAGTAAAAATTACTCGTCATCCAGTTTTTATATCGACTATGCATTCCGTTAGTTTCTCAATTTGGTGTGTTTCACCGGGCCACGAAGAAATATAGAGCTGAGTATCATCAGCATAACAGTGAAAGCTAACACCATGTCTCCTGATAATATCTCCCAAGGGTAACATATAGAGCGTGAAAAGTAACGGCCCTAGTACTGAGCCTTGAGGTACTCCATACTGCACTTGTGATCGATATGATACCTCTTCATTCACTGCTACGAACTGATGGCGGTCAGATAAGTACGATTTGAACCATGCTAAGGCACTTCCACTAATGCCAACAAAGTTTTGTAGTCTATTCAAAAGAATGTTGTGGTCGATAGTGTCGAACGCAGCGCTAAGATCCAGTAGAACTAATAAAGAGATACAACCACGATCAGATGATAGAAGCAGGTCATTTGTAACTCTAATGAGAGCAGTCTCAGTACTATGATACGATCTAAATCCTGACTGGAATTCCTCACAGATATCATTTTCTCTAGGAAGGAATATAATTGTGAGGATACTACCTTTCTAGTATCTTTGACAGAAAAGGAGATTTGAGATGGGTCTGTAATTAACTAGATCTTTGGGGTCAAGTTGTGGTTTTTAATGAGAGGCTTAATAACAGCCAATTTGAAGGTTTTGGGGACATATCCTAATGACAATGATGAATTAATAATAGCCAAAAGAGGATCTATGACTTCTGGAAGCAGCTCTTTTAGTAGTTTAGATGGAATCGGGTCTAACATACATGATGTTGGTTTAGATGATTTAACAAGTTTATACAATTCTTCCTCTCCCACAGTAGAGAATGAGTGGAATTGTTCCTCAGGGGGTCTATAGTGCGCTATCTGATGCGATACTGTAGCTGACGGCTGCATGGTTACAATTTTATCTCTGATAGTATCGATCTTGGAAGTGAAGTAATTCATAAAGTCATTACTGCTATGCTCTTGGGAAATGCCAACACCTGTTGATGCTTGATTTTTCGTTAATTTAGTTACTGTATTGAATAAATATCGGGGGTTATGTTTGTTTTCTTCTAGAAGAGACGAAAAGTAATCAGATCTAGCAGTTTTAATGCTTTTCTGTAGGATAGGGTACTTTCCGCCAAGCTAAACGAAATACCTCTAATTTAGTTTTCCTCCAGCTGCGCTCCATTTTCCGGCTGCTCTCTTTAGGGCGAGTGTGCTCATTATACCACGGTGTTGGACTCTTATCCTTAATCTTCCTTAAGCGTAAAGGAGCAACCGCATCTAAAGTGCTAGAAAAGAGAGAGTCCATAGTTCCTGTTACATCATCAAGTTGTTCTGAGCTATTGGATATGCTGAGGAACTGAGATAAGTCAGGAAGATTATTTATAAAGCAGTCTTTTGTGGTAGAGGTAATGGTTCTACCATATTTGTAACAAGGAGTTAGCTTTACAGCTTTAGCTATATGGAATATACAGGAGACTAGATAATGATCTGAGATATCATCGCTCTGCTGCAAAATTTCAACGCCACTGACATCAATTCCATGTGACAGTATTAAATCTAGAGTATGATTTCGACAATGAGTAGGTCCTGACACGTGTTGTTTAACACCAATTGAGTTTAGAATGTCTATAAATGCTGATCCCAACGAATCTCTGTCATTATCAACATGGATATTAAAATCACCAACGATTAGGACTTTATCTGCAGTCAGCACTAACTCCGATAGAAGATCAGAAAATTCTTTAATAAAGTCTGTATGGTGCCCTGGTGGCCTGTATACAGTAGCCAGTACAAACATCACAGGGGATTTATCATTAACACTTGTTTCTTTGGATAACGTTATATGAAGCACCATTACTTCGAACAAATTATACTTGAAACCCAACCTCTGAGAGATACTGAAAATATTTCTATAAATTGTAGCAACACCTCCCCCTTTACCTTTTGGACGCGGTTCATGTTTGTAACAGTAATCTTGGGGTGTAGACTCGTTTAAAGTAATGTAATCATCTTGTTTTAGCCAGGTTTCTGTCAGACAAAGCACATCTAGTTTATGGTCAGTGAACATATCATTTACAAAAAGTGCTTTTGAAGAAAGGGATCTAATATTTAATAAGCCAAGCTTTATCATGTGTTTATCTGTATTATATCGTTTTTTTATTTGTTGAACATCAATTAAATTGTTACTATTACTTTGGTTTGGATGTTTTCTGTATTTTCTAGTTCGGGGAACAGACACAGTCTCTATAGAGTGATATCTAGGTGAAAAAGTTTCTATGTGCTGAGAGTTAACTGACTTTGGTGGCGTGAGGCGGCTAGCAGACGATCGGTTTAGCCAGTCTGTCTGCTTCCTGACCTGGGCTCCAGTTAGTCAAGTACAAACTCTAAGACTATGTGCCATATTTCTAGAGAGAAGAGCGGCACCACCCAGGAGGGATGAACACCATCTCTTTTCAACAGGTCAGGTCTGCCCCAAAAATTCTTCCAATTGTCTATAAAGCCTATGTTATTTTGCGGGCACCACTTAGACATCCAGCCATTGAGTGATGACAGTCTGCTATGAATCTCATCACCCCGGTAAGCAGGGAGCGGACCAGAGCATATTACAGTGTCTGACATCGTACTTGCAAGTTCACACACCTCTTTAACATTATTTTTGGTGATCTCCGACTGGTGAAGTCGAACATCATTAGCGCCGACGTGGAAAACAATCTTACTGAATTTATGTTTAGCATTAGTCAGCACTTTTAAATTTGCCAAGATGTCAGGCGCTCTGGCTCCTGGTAAACAATGGACTATGGTGGCTGGTGTCTCTATTTTCACGTTCCGTACAATAGAATCGCCAATAACTAGAGCACTTTCATCAGGTTTCTCAGTGGGTGCATCACCGAGTGGGGAGAACCTGTTTGATGTTCTGATCGGAACGGAAGAGTGGTGTTTTGACCCGCGACTATGCCGCCTCACTGTCACCCAGTTGCCCTGCTGCACGGGCTCAACCGAAACCGAACAATGTACAGGACTCCCTGAGCTAGTCGCATCCAAAGCAGTATCTACAGCCCTCACATTCTTACTATCCTCAACTAAAGTTTGGATGCGTGTCTCTAGTTCTAAAACCTTCTCTGTCAGCCTAACTATTTCCCTGCATTTATCACATGTGAATCCCTCGCTGCTGACAGAGACAGATAAACTATACATGTGGCAAACAGTGCAAACAACAATGGCAGGAGAAGAAGCCATTACTCACCGTGATTGATGAATGATACCAACTTAACTTACCACTTACCACTGTTGTTTGATGAGCTCGTGAAAAACGGAGCGAGGAAAAAATAAAATAATAATAGGCGCGAATAGAAATGCAAATGGAACCGCGAGTGACAAGCTAACGGGCTAATAAGCTGCACTCGCGGTTTTTAAAGGAGAACGATCAAATTAGTTAGATTAGTTTGAAAGATAACACCAGAAATATGGTGGGAATTAAGTTATATATTATCACTTTAGACAAAAGGGATTGAAAGTAAAGTAGAGATTCAATAAAAAGCGAAGGTACACGGAGCTACAAACACAAACCTCTCAGCAGCACAACAGACTGAAGCAATCGAACTCAGAGCAATCGACAAGGGTGCAGAGCCACCAGTCCAGGGACAGCAACCAGATGCGACAAGGCAAGCAATTTGTTCAAAGGAGAGTATTCATTTAAACCCTTATGCAGTTCACAGAACCAAGAACGTAAATATTCTAAAGTAGCGGCCGTGTTATGAGATATTTTGAACAACTGGTTTGGTGTTTAACATTCTGAGCCTCATGGTTGAGCATAGAGTTGTTCCGATAGATGATAGTATCGTGTCAGAGATATCGCCTGTTGCTGATGCCTTTGACGATAGCAAAACAATTATTATTATTACTATTATCCGTCAAAAATACACTAGGCGCCTATCTTAAGTGAAGCAGCGTGGAGAGCCTGGGACACGCTCAGATCCGTCCTGTGGTGCGGCTGGTATAAACACAAGAATTGACTATAGTGGCTGCGATCAGCTCATGGCCTTGTCAGAGCCATAACGTGCCACATACGTGTGCAGTGTAAATAAGGGGTAAGAGATTTATTCATCATACAGTATACATAGCTTCACTGATTATAACGTGTTTTTGCACCGATTGAGCTTGACTGACTGCTGAGTACAGCAGAGGCAGGAATTGCGCACTGGGGTTGCTTGAGTCATCCAAACTTAATGAATCATATGGGCGCAAAACTTGCTACAAGAGATATATCCACTATTACGAACAACAAAGTAATATTTGACAAATTTTGTCTTTCAGATTATGAAATTGATCAAACACCAATCTCAAGATACTCTGGAAGGTCTTTCTCAGAGCAGAGTAACAGGTCCTCTGCACGTGAATCCAGTCATACAGGGCCTCGTAGGGAAACAGACTTAAGTACTTACTTGCCATATCCATTGGAAATCTTAAGTCGGAACTGGCATCAAAAGCACAAATAATGAATTGAACAGGACATATAGCATTAGCAGATTTAACTTATACATCTGTTTAAGGATAACAATAGCATAATTTTCCTATTGGCTCTTTGCCAGCAGTATAAACTGACATGAAGAATTTAATGTGTTTTTTATTTTATTTCAGAGTTTCAGAGAAAAGTCTTGTCTAAATTGGTGGATATCCACATGGAGGTCAGAAGGCTGGGAAGAAGCGAGCCTCCCCTTTCATCTGCCCATATAGAGCAGCTGGAGACGATGGAGGACTTTGAGAGAGAGGAGGAACGCCTCAAGGACAAGCAAGCCTTTGATTCCCTGGTATGATTTGCAAGACACACTCTGGAAGTGATGTAATTTTATGCTCTGTTTTATTTATCAATATTCTTCTGTCGTATATCAGTGAAGCGTGTTATAGTCTAATGTTTTCTAACATGACAGGAATATTACCCCCTCTCTTTAAAGGTGTTGCAACTTGCAAGAATTGGAGGGAAAGATGTAAGGGATTGTGTCCACAAAATTCTTGACGGGTATTTTCAACAGTATCCCTACATATAGAACTTGCCAAACATGTGACATTTCTTGTCACAGTTTGCCAGTTGACAGAGGATGTGACATATCTATGCTTATACTATACTCTCATGTTGTCCCAAATCTGTATCAATTTATTTCTTGTGCTGAACAAAAATTATATATATTTTTTTTTGTTTGTTTGTTTTTTTGAAGAATGTGGGTAACCAAACAGTTGCTGGTCCGCATTGACTTTGACAGCAGGAAAAAAATACTAAGGAAGTCACTAAGGACCAGCAACCGTTTGGTTACCCACATTCTTCAAAATAGCTTTCATGTTCAACAGAAGAGATAAACTCATTTAGGTTTAAAACAACTTGAGAGAGGGAAGATGATGAGAGGATTATCATTTTGGGTGAACTATCCCTTTAATGTTAACAACAAAACATCTTGACTGAAGAACTTTAATACAGTTGCTTTAATAAGAAACAGGTGTTACACAGTGAAGTTTATATAATGCTTTATTTATATAGTATGTATTTAGTATTTATTTATAAAGTTTTTTATCTTCGCCCACTTTGGCCTAAATTTCTGCCATTGTTTTTTATTTTACATTTTGTTACCTTGTAAGGCTTTGTTTTTAAAATACGGAAATTAGTTTGGCTGTACTGCTCGGATAACTTGCAAAATAGTAAAACCAACATGACAAAGAATCATGATAAAATCGTAATTGTGGTTTTCCTGAAAAATTGTGAAATTATATTTTTGCCATATCGCCCATCCCACGTTGCAAGTTAATCTACTGAAATTAAAAATTGTATGTTTTAGCAATCTTTAATCAAAATCTGAACATTTGCTGCTCTAGAATGTCATTTCTTCTATGATGATGTCAGTCTGATTGGGCAGAATATCCTTAACCACATCCCTCCAACTGTTAGTTTGCTATGAGTGAGATGGAGAGGAGGAGCACTACAATAAAACCCTCCCTGCTATTTAATATTCTGTTTCAGTTGGAAATATGTCACTATACTGAAATGAATTCAGCAGCAAATTCCAGTTCACACAGACTTTAATTACCTGAAATGCAAGAGGTTTGTTTAATCAATTTCAGAAAACTACAGTGTCCAAAATCTCTTTAGTCCACTCTTAGCACACTCACCCATGCTACAGCTGTAGATTACCACACACATGTCATTTTTAAATGGTGCATTTGTTTCTTCAGGCTCTTTACCAACCGGTTGATGGCAAAATTCAACATGAAGGGGAAGGGGAAGCAGCAGAAACTGCCTCTGGAGACGATTAAAACTTATGAAGCAATTAATGGTACTCAGCATTTTCTCCATGTCATTTAAGTTTAACACCAACTCAGTCATATTCACTACCTCAGTTTTTTTCTAAATGTAGCAAAATCACACTGTAGAAGGGAAAACGGTTTAGTCAATTGATAGAATTTTATTTAATGAAAGTTTGTTTTCTTGCTTGTTGAATGAGAATATTGGAATCAGCTGATCAAGCAGAAAGCTATATAATGCATTATGATGTTAATCAGCCATGGCCACTTGATATTAATGTTATTAGTTTTGTGTTCTACTCCACCTTCATTGAGTCAGAGTCTACTAATTGAGCAGTGTTTCCTCTAAGCTGCACTGGAGAAATTATATACCGTGCACAGGACAGACACAAAAATGATTTGTAAAGCCATTTGATAAAATTTTAGTAAATGTCCCAGACAGCAAGCAGTGTCGGCCCAGATCTGGCCCACATCTGGCCCGCATGGATTTCACACGGGCCAGATGTGGGCCGGATCTGGGCCAACACTATGTTGCTGTCTGGGGTGAAATAACTGCAATGCTTGGACAAAGCTCTCGTCGGCCTCACGTCAGCGGTAGTTTGCCCGATTCGACATGTTGAATCTGTGTCGGGACCATCGGTGAGAAAGAGGACTCTGATTGGATGCTCAGTTTAGCGAACAGACAGAGGACTGTTCTAATGTTACGTGAATGCTGCATTCCAATATGCAAATATTTTCATAACAACATGAGCCGCTTAAAATGAAGAAAGTTATCAACATAACTGATATTCAAAATGGTAAGCAAGCGCTGCTTTGCTTACGTTTCGTATATCTGCATGTATCTCGTATATTCTTGTTTTGGTTTATCCTTTTAAATGACGAATATATACTATTGATAGCCGCTGTTGTCCAGACGCTGCCGATGTCGGCTTGGTGTGTCCCGGCCTTAAAGCCTTCTACAGACTGCAATTTAAGCAATTTTATAAGGTCATTACAAATCTTTCGTTCAGGACAGCCGAAAATCGTGCAGTGTGTCCTGTGCTTTAGTAATCCCGAAGACCTTGATTAGCTTGTTCAGGTGTGTTTGATTAGGGTTGGAGCTAAACTCTGCAGGACAGCGGCCCTCCAGGGCCAATGTTGCCTATCCCTGTGCGACATGTTTGAAGTTTTAAAAACACAATGAACTAATTTCTTTGTTTTTATACCTTATGGGTCTTCAGTTTGACACTTTTCTTACTTGCATTCTGTTCTATTTTAATAAATTAAAAGCACTCGGATAGACAAAAGAGAGGGTACAAACACAAATCAACAGCTATATAGTTAAACAAGCTTCTCCCTTATTTTATTACTGGGATTATTTCTGAATCATTAATGGGTATGTTGTTCAAATAAAAACCAAGGACCCAAAAGCAATTGCAGTAAGCAGATTCAAAAAGGTAAAAAACAAAACCAAAGCAGTCCAGCAGGTCACTGGCCAATGGACTGGAAAGGGAAACAGTGAGAGAGCGAAATCAAAAGCAAATAGCACGTAAGCGAGCTACATCATCAGTTCACAAACATGTCAAACAAACGTGTTTGTAGAGGGTTAGGGTTATTTTTGTTGTACAGTACATGGTGAATTAAGTGATAATGCATTGTTATAGGTCAAAATAAACATTTATATTTAATTTAAATTTATATTAAATGTACCTGTTTGTCTATTTGAAGTGATTAATTTATTTACATTTTTGTTTGTGTTATTTAATTGACAATAAATACTCTTTTCCTTTTAATTTACAATTTTATTTTTAGTGTTCATCCTCCATAGTGATTGGACATCTTTACCTACCACATTGGATTTTTTCCGGCTTGATGGTCGTTAATGTTAATTTCAAACCCTGTTATACATTTACCGGAGGATCTTCAGGGAAAACAAATTATTCATTTATGTACTTTGTACATTTACATTTTTAATTTCTCTGAGAAGTAACAAAACATTTGTCTGCAAAAAATGCATATATTAATGGTTTTGCCCACTGCAAACCTGTTAATAAGTTGGCTGTACCACATTGTTGAGAGAAATTGGATGTTGTGCCAGTGTCACGAATCTGGTCTGCACTTCCGTCCATTCACCACCAGAGGTCACTCGCTCACCACATGGACTTTCACACCACACACCACATGGACTCCATTTCCCATCATCCAACACTGATCACAGCTGTCACCAATCACTCATTGCACTAATCACACGCACACCTGATCCCATGCACATACTGATCACACACGCTTTATAAGCCTTGGACTTTCTCTGCTTCTCTGCTGAGTATTGTATGCGTTTACCGCTCCCATAGCCGTAGCTACTCTACAGAGCCCCTGTTGTTTTCCTAGTTTTCCCCTGCCTGTTTGGTTTGTGTTTTCCCGTGTTTGTACTAGCCCGTGTTTCCCTGGATTTACCCTTGCCTTGCCGTTTGGACTCTGATTGCACCCCATTGGATTCTAGCCCGTCTTCCCTGGATTATCTCTCTACCTTGCCCACTGGATACTGTTGCCGATCGTCGACCTTTGCTTGCCCTAGGATTACTCTTTGTCTTGTCTCTGCCATACCTGTTTGCCATTGTTTCGACCCTGCCTGTACGACCACGTCTCTGCCTAATAAAAACTTGCACATGGATCCGCACGTCTCACGTCTCGTCAGCCCCGTGACAGAATACTCGGCATCACGAGGATCCAGCAGCTTTTCTGATGAACATTGGTCAGGTATGAACATTGCAAGACGGTTATTAGTCCTCAAGCAGGGTATGCGATCACTCGAGGACTTTATTCTAGAATATCTAGAGATTGCTAATAATTCTGATTTTCTGGACGATGTCTTGATAGATTTCTTTTGTGACAGCATTAATCAGCCACTCAAGACTAGGCTTATTTGTGAGGGCCAACGTTCCTCACTCAGTCAGTTTTTGGATTATGCTCTGTTGTGTGTTGGCTCATCATTTACTGTGGGTGTTGCGGAAGAGGAACGCGACACCGCGTCTATGACGGTAATGGCGGACGCACCAGAGCCCGTTCACAAAATGGCGGCCACAACAACACCCCGTCATGTCATTACTGCCATTCATGAGCCAAGCCAAGTCTCAGCTGATCATCCAGAATCACTTCACGTCTCAGCTGATCTCCTAGAGTCACTTCACGTCACAGCTGACCGTCCAGAGTCACTGAAGCACGTCTCAGCTGTTCACGTCACGGCTGCTCGTCCAGAGTCACAGCAGCACGTCTCAGCTGTTCATGTCACGGCTGACCTTCCAGAGTCGCAGCCCGTCACGGCTGACCTTCCAGAGTCGCAGCCCGTCCGGGCTGACACACCCAGATCATCAAGGTCAGTCTTCCACTATCCCAATTTGATGTCTAGTTTGAGGGATGTACCGCTGTTGTCTGCACGCACTGCTGGTATCCCCAAACCAACTCACACTAACCCTCCTGTTCTTATGCATATTCCCCTGTCCGAGGCACTTATTTTCATGCAATAGCGCTTTGAATTTATGGCTGTTAAAAAACGTGTGGATCTGTCCCGAAGAGTCCGATTAAAGCGTTCTATCACAGATGCTTTGACGTCACTTGCCGCAGCAAAATGATGTATGTTATACTTTTTCATCAGTTGCTGGAAATGTTTGTTAAAAAATGCAGTGCCTTTATCAGTCTGTAATTTGTGCGGAACGCGGTTTTCTTTGAGTATAGATTCGAATGCTTTCGTAACCTCCTTCCTCTTATTCTTCAGCGGGCGTGCCCATGCGTGCTTGCTCAAAACGTCTATACAAGTCAGTAAAAAGTTTATATTATCGTTTTCTTTCGAATAAGCAGACATGTCAACCAGATCTGCTTGAAACTGTACATCTTTCCTGTATACCACGACCCTATTCCGCTTGTATTTGACAGGTGCGATTCTGTGTAATGTATATGCGTCCTGAGCAGCTAACCAATCCTACACTTCTTTATCCTTCAGAGCTACTCCGTATTCCTGTAACACTGCATGTTTTAACTGTTCTTTACCCCCCAAAGACCCTGGGTTTGAAGGGTTGTAGTATGCTTTTTTCATTAATTCAGACATCTTACGTCAAGTCACCTTTATTTATATAGCGCTTTTAACAATACAGATTGTGTCAAAGCACTTAACAGTATCAAATTGGAGGATAGAGTGTCAATAATGTATAATGATGAGATTAAACACTCAATTTTCAGTTAAAGGCATTTCATTATTGAATTCAGAGATGTCACTGTCTAGCTCAGTTTAGTTTAAATAGTATCTGTGCAATCAAATCGACGATAATCGCTAGAAATTAAGTGTCCCCAACTGAGCAAGCCAGAGGCGACAGCGGCAAGGAACCAAAACTCCCTCCGAGACAGAATGGAGAAAAAAAAACCTTGGGAGAAACCAGACTCAGTCGGGGTCAGTTCTCCTCTGACCAGACGAAACCCGCAGTTCAAAAGTTTATATTTCTATTTTAATTTTGTTGCAATTTTACTCTACTGTTTTTTCAGAAAATAATGACAGAGTGCTTAGTGCCAAACAGGTTTTTATTTACAATCGTTGTAGAAGGGAGGCAAACATTAAATATGATTGGTTATACATCATCTAGATATTGAAGGAATTACACACGTTACAATATTTTTCATCATATATTCAAGTAATGTGTCAATAATTTTACATCCACCCATCGGTTCATTTCTTGACAAGATCACACACACATCGGTTACTTAAAATAGATAACATTTTATGTCTTTGTACTTAAGACTTTCTTCAGATTCAGGCATGATTTCAAGAATGTTTTTAACGGTCATACAGGGATCATACCCCTTTGCGACGCATTGATTTGTCATAACGTTCCACTCATTCGACATACCTTGTATAACAGTCATTTGAATTTTTAATTTCGTTAAACATTTCTTATTCACATAACAATCACACTCATCATCAATAATCTTATTCAAACAACGAATTAAGAGAGAAATAATGCATTTATTGTATAAGAGTTTTGCCAGACAGGTTGTGTTGCAGAGGTTCCCCATGCTCTCAGGTTAGTCAGAATCCGCAGGCACGCTCTTCTTCCATAAACGGAACTGCGTCATAAACGGCCTGCTCGCAGGTTTCATCCACAAGCTTCGTCCTGAGTTCTGCCAATCCTCCCACTATGTACATCTCATCTCTGAGCTCACACAGAACAGCGTCGACAACTCCCTGAATCCTTTGGAGGTGCAGCAATAAACCAAACACTTTCAAGGTTCAGGCCAGAATGTGTTTTAGATCAGATTTACAAACTTTACCCCTCAGTTCTTCAAAACATCCGAGAAAATAGTACGCGGGGGCCTCATAGAGACATGAATGTCGTGTTTGCGAAGGATGGTCGACCTCACAACCGTAGCAATTTTTTTTCAGCTGTCTGTCAACCAGATGTTCCAGAACGATCCCGACAACTGGTTTAATGATTTTATGACCGGTCACGCCGATGCACCCATTGAACTGCGTCAGAGGCTGTAGCGTCAGGTGGTCCGGCTTGAGGCGGTCTGTACTTTGCCAGGAAAGCGAGGTTATGGTATCCGAGTTCGGTACAAAATTTTTTCAGGCAGGTAACGTCGTCCATAGACGAGACCGCTGTGGATGCGCCGTCATCGCATGCAAAACTATGAGGTGTTGAAGTATTTTCTTGGGTCATGTTGTCGGTGTTAGCGTTTGAAAGTCTATTTCCTCTGAGAGTCCTGTCGGTCTGTATTTAATGATTATAGATTGTAGGCGGAGCTACGTGAACACCTCTCCGGCTGGACACGCACCATTCAGGGTGAAACAATTTCACTTTTATGTTGTTGTATCTGTCAAACGCCTCGCACCACTTAAACAATTTGTCAATCTTTCCGAATGTCTAATAAATGCAGGTGCACCTTTCCATTGAAACAAGAATTTAATGCTATAGTATTTGAGATGATCCTCTTCAGATATCGGCCAAGCGCGTTCCGGTAGACCTTCAGTGTGGTTGCTACAAAGTATATAAACGTAATCATCAGCGTACTTGTTAACGTGATCCCCCAGCACTCTGTACCGCATTCCAGATGTAATACTGTTCCACTCCCCTATGAATAGAGGGTCATCGCAACCGTCTTTTAGATCACGCCAAACACAGTTGTAAAATAAACACCAGTCTTTTACAGTGAAAATTTTTAATTGCAACATAGATTTTGACAAGCATCTTATTGTTTTAACGAACGTATCTGATGCTGTTTTGTTTGTTTTAGATATTTCAACCTTGTCCTAAAATTGTTTATCAACACTAGCTTGTCTTGACTTGTTTTACAGTGAAAAACAGTCATTGCACATATCGTGTACATGTTTGTTTTTTCTTGATATGTGTGTGAAAAACTTTAATAAAGACTTCCCTTGATCCCCAGTTTAACATAGTTTCACAATTTAAAGTTTAAAGCACATAACAGTTTCAATGACCCACACGAAAAACACATTTCCCAAAACAGACATTCCTTGCGATCGCTGGGACGGATGAACCAGATGGTCCCTTAGACGGGTGGGGGTTGAAATTTTTCAACCAATCAAATTTAGCAATCAAATTTAACTTCTTTATTGGGTTAAATTCCTTATTTGCTTGCCTTTATTAATATTCATTGGTGTTGTATGCTTATGTGAATAAAATAACACTGATGTCAGTAATGAAACTTTTTAAATGTACATTTTTAAAAAAATCTAACTATTTGTAATATAAATAATAAGCATATTAGAAAATGTTATATTCTAAATAGTCATTCATGGATCATAATTATTGCACATATTATTTAGTACCAACATCTCCTAAAAATATTTACTAAACAGAACTGATCTAAAATGTTGTACAATTATTTTATTGGTCACATTTGACAGCCAAGGAGCATGAGAACATATTAATGCTGTCTCATTCCCCAGAATAAAATGCTATTGTAAAGCGTAGTCAGCGTAGTTATCAATGCACATTATGTGTTCATAATTACTAGAAATTGCTGCAAATATAGTGAAACTGCTGCCTGTCCCAATTAATCACATTTAAACATATTGACAGGATTTTGTTAGCAGGAGCAGGACAAAAAGTAAAAGTTGCAGGCAGAAGTGGGAAGAATATGTGAAAGTATATGTGAAAGTACCATTGACCTGGAAGCATATATTGGGATTGTACAGAGATATATACTGCCATTAAAATGACTTCTTGACATCTGAAGTCCATGATTATTAGATCAAGACAATGTCAGTTCTCATTCTGCATGTGTTACAAGCGTGGTTTCGTAGACACAGAGTGAATGTGCTAGACTGGCTTGCCTACAGTCCAGATCTGGCTCTTACTGAAAATGTATGACCCATCATTAAAAGGAGAATCAGACAACAACGATCACAGACTACTGAGCATCTGAAGTCTTGTATCAAGCAAGATTGGACAAAGATTTTGCTTGCAAAACTTTAACAATTAGAATCCTCAATTCCCAAACAACTGAACATTATAAGATGGCCAGTGAAAACGTTGGAATTTTTCTTTGTGCTTTAGTCAATTAAATAAATATTAAAGAGAATGAATAAATAACATATTCTTGATTTTATGGCATTTCACAAAACATCCCAACTTTTCTGGAATTGGGGTTGTACCGTACAGAATGGCCATACGCTATTGACATCCCTAGACACACCTTTGTTTTTAGTTCAGTGTTCCCCGGACCTTTGCTCTCAGGGCTAACAAAACAGAATACTGTACAGTTTAACAGAATAGTGTACTGATGTAGAGTAGTGTAATGATTCTATTTCAGTTAGATGCTCTTTATAGTGACCTGTCAATATTTCTAACTGATGTTAAACATAAACCCATTTTAAATAGAATTTTGCTTTATTCAAGACATGCTTATTTGTCTGATTATTTAAATAGTTTTCAGCATTATATAAGCTGAACCAACGTGTATTATCAAACATCCATTTACATTCATGTGAATAGGAAATGTACACAGTGTTACATTTAAAATGTTTGGATCTTCAAGCACAATTACAGCTAATTAATTTTGTCAGTACTGTTGTACTATGTATGATTTCTCTAAATCCCTGACTGATGTAAATAATACTCAGGCCTTTTTACAATTTCAGTCATGCATGATTCATGTTATATTTCTACCAGATGGCTGGAGGTTGTGTACAAAAACATTCAGATCAGCCAATGTGGTTTGTTTTGGTTACAAATAAATACATTGATCAAATTGCACAAAATCACCCCCCACCACCACCACCACCACCACCACCACCAACACCCCCCTTCCTCCCTCCCCCCCCTTTTAATTCAGAGATTCAGAGAGCCTCTCAGACGAAGCTTTCCTCCATGTTGGAGCACAAGAGGAAAGAGTCCACCAGTCTGGGCTTAATCAGCTGTTGATAGTCAGTTGGCCCAATACTGTCCGGACATTCAGCCGCAAGCCTCCTCAAAGCAGCCTGTCAATGGTACAAATGATATAATAATTAATGTAAAACACGGTAATGCTTTATGATACACACTGATAAAGTACTTACAAATTATTTGCAAACTATAGTTAATTCAAAGTTTATAAACTGTAGTTAATACATTAACAGACTCCATACAAATAGTGAGTTCTTCATTCATTATCACTGTAATCAATCAAATTATCTCATATGTAAAGAGTCAGATAATGCTTTGTTAACATAAATAGCTCTTGCTTTAGAACAGGTCACGGAAAGTGGTGAAACTTCATCAATTAAGTGCTTTAAAGGGGTGGTTGATTGCGATTTCACTTTTTTAATGTGAGTTACTGTGTAATCTTGCTGTTTGAGCATAAACAATATCTGCAAAGTTGCAGCGCTGAAAGTTCAATGCAAACGGAGATATCATCTTTTAAAATTCTGGCAGTTTAATGCCTTCAAAAACGGCTCATAGGGACTACAACAAGTTACTTCCCGGGTCTGATACATCACGAACCCAGACAAACCCTGGAACACACAGTAAAGGGGGCAGAGCCATGCTTCACTGCTTTAGAGAAGAGGAAGAGAAAACTAGGGGTGCACGTAAAAATCTATTCATATATGAATCACGATTCTGTCTTCTAACGATTCTAACGGATTCAAAAGTTTCAAAATCATGTGTTCTTAATCAGCGGATCTTAATACTGTTCCTTGCGTCCCCCTGCTCTGCACATGCTCTGCATCTCTCTCTCTCTCTCTCTCTCTCGCTCTCGCTCTCGCTCTCGCTCGCTCTCGCTCTCGCTCTCGCTCTCGCTCTCGAAGACCTCTACAGCCATGAAAGTCAGCGGAGACAACTAGATGAGCCCCAGAGACTGAGCCCCAGTGAAGACCCT
Organism: Onychostoma macrolepis; assembly: GCF_012432095.1. NCBI lineage: Eukaryota > Metazoa > Chordata > Actinopteri > Cypriniformes > Cyprinidae > Onychostoma > Onychostoma macrolepis. The sequence goes on from NC_081179.1 coordinate 23,917,331, forward strand.
GTGTCCTAGACGGCCATTGGGACAAGACCACAGGAACCAGATGAGTCCTCTGCACAATCTGACTCTGCTGCAGCCTAGATTTAAACTGCTGGTTTTGTCTGGCCAGAGGAGAATGAGACTGTTTCGACACACTATTTCCCTGTCTAAATACTGTAAAGCTGATGCAAAGCTGCTTTGACACAATTTGCATTGTTAAAAGCGCTATACAAATAATTGTGACTTGACTTGACTCGCTCTCAATCAGTTCAGTGAATACACTTATTTTCACATAGCAATGAGAAGCGTGTGCGGTTGCCGTACTGTATTAAAGATTTAATCATGATAAAACCGTATATTAGAAGCTAACAGAAGCAGTAGCATTTACAAATAACAGCGTATCTAAAAGTATGAGACAACAACAAACAAACATACCATTAAGAACCGTACAGGTTCTGCGTGATCCTCTGAGTCTCAATCGCGCTCAAAATGATAAGCAATATAGACAACGCCATTGCTTACAATACAAGCGGAGCACATGCCGCTGAGGCGAGGGGCGGGACGTTCAGACGTGCACTAGAGGCGGTTTAGCCAATCACGACACACTGGGCCAGCTAACCAATCGCGTATTTCTGAGGGAGGGGCTTCATAAAACCAGGAAATAATCGGGGCGTTTATCAGAGAAGGGACGGGAAGGTAAATTATGTGAAAAATAATGCGTTTTTTTTTTTTTTTTAAACGAAGCACTAACACATATTAGACTGCACCCCATAAACACAATCAAGCCTAGAAAAAAAAACAGTCAACCACCCCTTTAAACCAAACTTTTACTTTTACATAAAGTATATCTGTTGGCGTAATGGTTTTTACACTGTACAAATAACTGACTCGAACCTGCAAGTCCAGCTCTCTAACTATTGGGCCACGACTGCTCCTAATTTTATGGTGTGTGGTTATGTTAATATTTTGGGACCAACTGAGAAAGCCCACTGATATTTTAAAATCTTTAAAATTCATCTTACAGAAGTTTAGGTACAATGTCTCAGTTCTGAATAAGAATGATATATTTTTAAAAAAATAGCTAATTGTACCTAATTGTCTCCTTAACTTAATGGCCTGCTAGGTTTTGAATACAGCTAGCTAACAACACTGTAAATGCAGGTATATTCAAATATATTTGTATATTTAAATAGCAAAAGAGAAGAGATGTTTCTGCTCATTATTAATATTAGCATATATAACAGTTTTATGCAAATGCATTATTTTTAACTTTAGTTACCAGACAGGCCACAAGTACTGAATCACTGTTGTTCCTTTCCGCTGGTGACCGACACAACTCAATGAGGCGAGGAACAGCTGAGGAAAAAATAAAAGGGTCATTTTTTTACATCTACAGTATTGCTGCTCACAATCTAAAGTGATTTATCTTGTCTATTATGTACAGTATTTTATTTACACCTGTGGTTCCTCTGCTAAGATGTCAGTGTGAGCTTCACACATCCAGTCTAGCAAGAAAACTACAAATACTAAGAAAGGTTTCCTGAGATAAGCTTGTGCAGCGTTTGAGTGCAGGTGACACTTGCTTATTTATATTTTGAGATCTAATGCAATGACACATCCTAAGGTGCCCAAATCCCTTTTTGGGCTAAATATGAGCCGTGTGAAGACAGTCAGATATAGTTGTTTTGAGCTGTTATGTTGTCTTGTACCCTTGAGCTGTATGGCTGTCTGGGCAACCAGCGGGTCTCTGCTGAGACGAGCCAGTGTTACGGCAGCTTTCTGTTGAACCCGCTCGCATGCTGCACTCTCGGACGGACTGGAGGATGATGGCTTCTCATTAAGCAACACCAGCAGCTGCTCGATACCTAAAGTAAACATTCACAGCACTCAGACATTATATGTCACTCTGAAATGTTGCATTTACACTGTAATGAACAGGAATGGTAAGAAGGCACCAAAATATTTGGCTTTGAATAGTTGATTTGGGGATGTTATGCTTGCGTACCCTTTTCCTCTAGAACATCTGCAGTGCACTGCTCCAGAACAGAAAGATTTGCAAGGATTGTCACAACCTACAGGGAATGAAGCATTGTGTCATTACTGTGATTCTGGGGAAACAAATATGGCATACAGATAAGAAGACTCCAATACTACAATTTAAAAAAGAGTTAAAGGGATTGTAAGAAAAAAATAAGGAAATAAGAAAAAAAGTGCATCCTTATAATGCAAAACAAAATGATCCAAAACAACACTGGACCCCAGTGACCCAAACAGAAACAATGAGATATTTTAAAATATCAACATGAGGGTGTGTAAATAATGAGAATTTTGGGGTAAACTGCCCCAAACAATCAGAGAGACAATGAACCGTGTTTTTTTTTTTTTATTTGTTTGTTTTTTTTGTCATTGTGTCTTGTACTTCCTTTGCTTATTAGTACTCGCCTGGTTCAGTTCCTTTTGATTAACTAGTCTGTGTTTTTAAGCCGGTTCTCTTTCTGTGAGGGAGCACATGGTCAAATGCATTCAGTCATAATCTTACCAAAAGATTCATTCGCAAACTGGACATCACTATAACCGGTCTGCAGAGCTTTTTTTGCTGTTTGCAGGCACAAATGGATCTGGAGAAATCGAATGAAACATAAGTTTTCTCTGTAAATGTAATCAAGTAAAAATTCAACATTAAATTTTAAATATGTAAATAACATTTTTAAGGAAACTATCAAAATTTCAGAGAGCTTTAAGATCTGCGAAATCTAGATATTTTTCAGAACTTATAGAGAACAATTCTAATATTCCCAAAAGACTTTTTAATATTATTAACTGTAGTAAATCATTCCGCTGTTCAATTTTGTCTCGTCCCCAACTTTATGTGAGAATTTTCTTGACTATTTTATATATAAGATTGAGGCAATTGCTGTGGATTTTTCTCTAATGACTTATAAATCTTCAAGTCCTGCTCAGCATACTGTAGTTTTTAGAAGTGGTCAGTAAATTGATGCCCACTGGCTCGGTCAGAGGTATGGTTCCTCCATGGCTTTTGAGACTTTTGAGGTGATTGGGCCCAGTATTCTACAAATCATAAATAAAAGTTTAGATGTTTTAGATGTTTAGAAGTTTAAATTTAGTTCGAACAAGCATTTGTGCAGCCTTTGTTGAAGAAACAAAATTTGGACCCAAAATGCTCTGGCTAACTTCAGGCCGGTATCTCATATTTCATTTTTAATCTGAAATAAAAAAATTTAAAAAGTTGTGCTCTATCAATTGAATAACGTTCTAGATGAAAATAAGATCTGCGTAATCTACCAGTCCATTTTTAGAGAAAAAAAACACTCAACTGAGACAGCCCATGTGAAAGTTTTTAATGATTTGTTGCTGACTGTGATCATTCAGTGGTGCTCTCATGGCTGGAGGAGTATGTGGGGGTTCAGTGCAAGGTCCTGAAGTGGTTTAAATCCTATCTGACTGGTAGAAGCATGGTAGTGAATATTGGGGCCTGTTCATCTAGATCAGCAATGATCATGTGTGGTGTGCCTCAAGGCTCCATCCTTGCTCCTCTTTTATTCTCTCTTTATATGATTCCTTTGGGAAATATTTCAAGAAATGTAATATTGCTTTTCACTGCTGCACTGATGATGTACAAGTGGATTTGACACTGCGTGAAAAAATGGTTTAGAACCTCTTCTGGCCTGTTTTTTAGATCTTAAAACATGGAAATTGTGATCCATGGTTTGATATCATCAAGACTTGACTGTTGCAATGCGTTATAATAATTCAGTCAGTCATCTATTTCTCATTTTCAAAACTCTTAATGGGTATTAAAAAATGTGAACATACCACTCCTACTCTGGTCTCTCTGCATTTGCTTCAAGTTCATTACAGGGTTTTAAACTTCTGTTATTGGTGTACAAATCCTTGCATGGACTCACACCGACTTAATTGAATATCAGACTGGATCAACTTTGAGATCAGCGAATCAGAAGTTACTCAAAATTCCAAGGACACATCTGAGTCAATAAGGAGATCACGCTACAGCAGTACCTTTGGAAAAGTCTGCCTAAACATATTAGAGACACAGCTACTGTACATAATTTTAAAGTACAACTCAAAACACACCTGTATTAATCAGTGATATTTTATTATACAGTATTTGTGTCATGCATGTTTTTCTGTGTGACACTGTAAAGCATATTGGTCAATTTGTGTTGTTTCAATTGTGCTATACAAATAAAGTTGCCATTGCCATTAAAGTGCCCTAGTTCTTAAAGTGCCTACGATACCAAGTTCCAGTATCATGGGGACCACCATTGAACAATAGGTAGAGAATAGGCCAATATTCTCAGCCAGAGTTTAAAGAAAAGTTTAAATCTGCCACAATTATCCTCCATAGTGGTGTGCTTGCTGGTGCATTGCGGCTAGCGGTAGCTGTTTGCTTTCTCTTAATCTTAGCGGGCGATGTGGAAAAGAACCCCGGCCCCGCGAGAGGCAAGCATGGCGTTTCAGACACGATGTTTAGGCCGGAGAGAACAACGCGGCAAACAACACTGTTTGGAGCAACAGGTGGAACAGAACCAAGAGAATCCCACACACTTACGCAAATTGAATCCCTTCAAAAATAAGTTATGGACTTAAAGGGGACCTATTATGCCCCTTTTTACAAGATGTAAAATAAGTCTCTGATATACCCAGAAGGTTTAGCTCAAAATACCCCACAGATACATTTTTTATAGTTTGTTAAAATTGCCACTTTTAGGGTATGAGCCATAACGCACTGATTTTGAGTATGTTGCTTTAATGCAAATGAGCTAGTGCTCCCGAAGAAGAGGGCGGAGCTTCAAGAGCTCAAGCTCGGCATTAGCAGTGCTAGCCTTTGCAAATAAACACTCCACTATTAGTACAAGCCTGTAATCTTTACAGAAAACATACTCTGTTTCAAAGTCTGTCATCTGATTATAATGTGCATAATAAATTTGTGTTTATGAATTACACAGATGGGGAGCAAGGCGGGATAAAAATAACAACATAGCTGCTCTCATGCTATTACAAACTTTATAAATCCCTCTTCTGATTATGAGCTTGACAACTTCAATCGATCGGCTCGCGTTGCTTTCATTTGCAACTTTTAACTACCACATTCCTATTCCCGATCATTCTGGCAGCACTTGAAAGCAGCATCAGTGAAAACAGACAGAGACAATGATAGCTTTAGCAATTATCCTTACAGATTGCCAAGAAGCTCTTTCAGAAGGCAATTTGGAAAACAAACGCGTGATACTTGCTTTGTCTGGAGCTGACGTTCGCGCACAAAGCGTTGGTATTGATTCCTAAACATTTAGGGGACTTTACCGATGTTTTCCAGGATATTTCCTTTGAAAATGAAATTTAACCACAGTGTCTTTGGCTCAGATGGGAGGAGTTTGTGGCGACTCATATGTTCATTAGTGCATCCCAAAACACAACACTTGTAAAGCCTCTTTGGTGCTGATATTGTATATATCTCTAGTAATGGCGGACCGCAGCTTCTCACTCAGGGCTGTGTTTATGCTAATAGGTCAGAGAGCATCACAAATGGGCGGGACTTTTCCCCTCTGTGACGTGAACAGAGGGAGAATCTGAAATAGCTCGTTTGGAGAGACTGTTCATAATATACTGTGTGTGACCCTGGACCACAAAACCAGTCTTAAGTCGCTGGGGTGTAGCAAAAGCCAAAAAACACATTGTATGGGTCAAAATTTTTCTTTTATGCCAAAAATCATTAGGATATTAAATAAAGATCATATTCCATGAAGATATTTCGTAAATTTCCTACTGTAAATATATCAAAACTTCATTTTTGATTAGTAATATGCATTGTTAAGAACACATTTTCAAATACTTGTATCTCGGCCACGTATTGTCAGATCCTAACAAACAATACATCAATGGAAAGATTATTTATTCAGCTTTTAGATAATGTATAAATCTCAATTTTGAAAAAATTGACACTTAACACTGGTTTTGTGGTCCAGGGTCACATATTGATTTTACAAAAAAAAATGAGTGGGTTGATTTTTAACATTATAGGCTAGTTGTTTTCACACACTGCAGCCACACAACTATGTTCAAACACCTTATAAAAGTGATTTTTGCATAATAGGTCCCCTTTAAGAGAACTTGTTGACAGTCGAGAGACTTGATCATGAAAACACTGAACTTCGGGAAAGGCATGAGCGCATGGAAAATCAGAATAGATGGGATAATCAAGACTTTTATGGCATCCCGGAGTCGGATCGAGAAACATGGGAAGAAAGTGAGAAAAGGTGCGGTACCATGTTACTGAACATCTTGATCTGGGCAGAGCCAAAAGCGATGTCGAATTCCCGATTGAACGCACTCACCACACACTTTCAGCAGGTGGAAGGACAAGGAAGAGATACTACAGAAAGTACGACAGAAAGCATGGGAATGGCTTGAACAAAGTAACACTGAAGATGATGGAATAAATGGCCAAATTCGGGTGTCGGAGGACTTTAGTGCTCGGGTACGTGAAATAAGGAGAAAGCTGGTTAACTACATGCAAACTCTACGTCAAAATCAACCAAATATACGGATATCACTTCGTTTTGATGAATTGCTTGTGGACGGTAGAGTTTTTACTTATGACACCGAGTCTGAGTCTGTGGTTGAAATTGGATTAAACAATGAAGGATGGCCTCAGCCCAAATGAACTCACTATAATCGCATGGAATGTTCAGGGGTTAAAGACTAAAGTCAACAATAGTGAGTTATTGGACACATTGCGGGGTAACTCTATTATTTGTTTCAGTGAAGTTTGGTTACAAGATGAGACTGAGTTTTTTTCATTTATTGGCTGATTATACATTTTTTTGTCTTGTACATAAGCGTAAAATTTTGGTCGTAATATTGGAGGTATCTGTGTTTATGTACATGATTCTATTGTGAAATATTTTTCTCAGATTTGTGAACAAGCAACTGCAACAAGCAACATTGTTCTTACTTTTACTTATTTCTTCCCTGAGGGATCTAGTTCATATAGAGATAGAGAAGAGAAAAATGGTATTAGTTCTTTGGAAAATAAAATTCTAGATGTGTTGGATCAAGTTGGAGAAGACGTAAAGTTAATCATTGCCGGGTACTATAATGCTAGAACTTGTAATGAATGTGATTACATTGAGTGTGATGATTCTGAATATAGCATTTGGTAGTTGTTATAGTAATGATAATTTTGAAGGGTATAGAAAATCAAAAGATAAGGGCCCGGTTTCACAAACAGGGCTTAGCTTAAGCCAGGACTAGGCCTTAGTTAAATTAAGTTATTTATTCAACTTTTACAAAAAGGCTTTAGAAGAAAACATTAAGGTGTGCATCTTGACACAAAACAATGACACTGACATATTGTAAGATATAGGCACGACAGATAAGGTACTGTCAGATTGGTTAATTCTGCAAAAGATGTACCAGTTAAAATCCTCCGTGATACAGGATCATCAGAAACTTTTGTTCTATAGTCTAGTGCCTTTTTCCACTGAGTCATATACTGGAAGTAATGTTTTGATCAGGGGCATTGGTTTAAATGTTATGTCTGTTCTACTTCACAAACTTGCTTTGCAATCTGATTTGATCCAGGGTGAAGTGGAAGTTGCTGTACGCTCCTGTTTGCCTGTGGAAGGAATACAGGTAATCTTGTTAAATGACTTGGCTGGTGAACGAGTTTGGTGGAATGATTGACCACATTTGGTGGTTACATCCTCTTCGATGGCTTTTAAATCAGACGGTGATGAAAACTCTTTGAATGCATTGCCATCGTGTGTGATAACTCAATCTATGAGAAAAACACAAGCTGATGTTAAACTTGAGTCCAAAAAATTGGTGAGTAAAACTCTAGAAATCCCTTCTGTTTTGTCTGTGTCACAGGATGATTTGATAAAGGAGCAAAAAGCTGACTCTACTCTTGTTGAGTTGTTTGATAGAATGGTCCCTTATGACACAGTTGTCAATCTTTCTTCTGGGTATTACCTGGAGGGAGGGTTGTTGGTTCGAAAGTGGGTCCCACATGGAGAGTTTGCAACAACTTTACATTCAACACAACCTCTCCGGTGCTTAACATGCTCAGAGTCAGGGAGCACTGGAGAGGTTTCATCAAACGTTAAAGTCTTTACTGAGGTCATATTGTACTCAGATGGGGAAATATTAGGAGGCTGGTTTACCTTGGTTATTGATGGCGGCTCGGGAAGCTGCACAGGCAAGTACTGGGTTCAGTTCAAACTACCTTGTTTTTGGGCACGACATGTGAGAGGTCCCGAGTTCAAATCCCGGACGAGCCCCCACATTTGTCATGACCGGCTCAAAGCCGTAACAAATGGAAGGAGGACATGCGGTTGATAAGGTTGCTACAGAAATATTTATTAACATAAGAAAGGAAAAGTATATAAAACAATGAAAAATAAGTACACAAGATGGTATAGAGCCAGACAGAACAAGTCTCACAACTAACAACACAAAACAAAACAATCAAGAGCAAACAAGCAACAACCACACCAACAAGGCCAAGGCTTTTATATAGGGAAGAACAGGCCCACTTAGGGCTGCCAGTGCAGGGCTCCTGAGAATTTGCTCATTGGCAAAACGTTGGCCCCTTAGCACTGGCCCTGTATGGGCAGCCCTCACTTAGCCTCCAGGGAGCATAAGCGCTGTTTTATTGAAAATAATGCTTTAGTTGGGCTCTTGACCCTTGACTTCTTAACTTTAATGTTTATCTGGTTCCTATCACTGTGTTTCTGGACAAAATTTCATGCAATTGTATTCTTCTAGAGCTACTATAATGTGAAATAATTAAACCTAAATAATGTCCTCAGAGATCAAACTCTGGGTGAGATCAGAAAAACAAGCCACTAGATGATGATTGAATCATCAAATCAGTTTTTTTTTTCTTGCATCTTTTGCTATAACAAATGTGTTTCAAAAACACACAGTTACAGCAGCAAAATAAAACTTAAATGAAAAAGTCAAGGGTCAGGAACCCAAATAAAGCAAGTGCTTACCTCCGTAATGGTGACTTCAAACTTTATTATTTTCAATAAAACAGCGCTTGGGCTTCCTGGAGGCTAAGTGAGGGCTGCCCATGCAGAGCCAGTGCTAAGGGGCCAACGTTTTGCCAATGAGCAAATCCTCAGGGGCCCTGCACTGGCAGTCTGTAAAGGGCCAGTGCAGGCTTGTTTGCAGGGTCTGTTACACGCACCCTGTCACTGTAAAATGGCCTGTCAATCATCTTGTCACAGTTAACATCGTCCACATTTAATTGAAATTCCTACCGTATTAGAGAGAAAAGAAGGTTGCTGATCTGCCAGTCGCCGTCTTTCATGCGGAGAACTCTGCTCATATTTTATGCATAATGACGCATTTAAAAGTTAACGACCAAATGGATGTTTATAAACGTTCACATTGCTGTTGCAGATATAACATGGATAACAATAAATAAATATTGTTTACCAGGTTAAATGTTGTTTATTAGTAACTCAAACCCCTTTTTGCAAACTTCTCTAGCTAACCGTCGATCGCACGCATCCGCCACGTTTGTAGTTTTTCTAACGTGTTTTATACGTGTTTGTAGTTCTGGACCGAATCCATCCCAAAGCACAATGGATTGTGGGCAATTTTAGCCATTAGAGTGTGTACGGATCCAAACTTCAAAAATCGACCCGAAATAGTAGACCATCCGGGACTTTTGGCATACTCTTTTCAACATACTATGCTTTGGGACACACTTATTGTAATCTCACATACTATTTAGGATGGATAGTATGAACATTGGGATGCAGGGTGAGAGTGGAATATATGATGGCATTCCAGTGTTTGCTGCAGAAAGACACACTCCTGCAGCGGTTCTCAATTTCAGTCCTTGCGCCGCGCAGCAGACATTGCGCAGCGCAAATCCATGAATGAATGTTCTGAAATGAAGTAAACTTCAACGGATTTTCCCTGCTCAGGGAGTAGGGAGCAATGAACACTGTGTAGCAACCATGTCAATCGGAACACAGTTCATGCACGGAGCTTACTTCTAACAAGCAGATTATCTGAATCAGGAATCAGGTGTGTTAACAAAGAGAGACATGCAAAATACGCAGAGTGGGGGACTGCTGCTTTAGTGGATTGTTATTTGTTACCCTCAGATTTTGAGTTGTGTATTAGCAAGTGGCTAATAGTGCTTCTATGGTGAGCTGTGTCTTGAGATAACACCTGACCCTGTTTTTGCTTTGTTGAAAAGCTTAAGATAAGTAGCAGATAATATATTATTTTCCTGTATATTGGTGTGACTTAAAAGGGAAGCTGTAGGGAGAGAGTGCCTTTTTCTTTGGATACTACTTTCATCCCTGTTTTTGGTTCAGTTAGGGAGTTAAGGTAAGTTAGCTGCTCCCAAAATTAGTTAGTTAATCGTTTTGTTTGTTATTTTAGGCCTTGCTCTCTCCTGAGCTATCTTTTTGATAGCAATCTTTCCTTCAAAAAACATGTTTCTAGCATTTGTAAAACTGCATTTTTCCATCTTAAAAATATATCTAAATTACGACCTATGCTCTCAATGTCAAATGCAGAAACATTAATTCATGCGTTCATGACCTGGAGGCTAGATTATTGTAATGCTTTATTGGGTGGTTGCTCTGCGCGTTTAATAAACAAACGCCAGCTGGTTCGAAATGCAGCAGCTAGAGTCCTTACTAGAACCAGGAAGTATGACCATATTATTTTAAGATCTCGCTAATTACCTATAAGGCCCTGAATGGTTTAGCTCCTCAGTACTTGAGCGAGCTCTTATCACACTATAGCCATTCACGTCTGCTGCGATCTCAAAACTATGGCCATTTGATAATAAATACCTAGAATATCAAAATCAAGTAGTTTAAGTCTTTAGTTCTTTTAATTGTGATGATTTTGGCTCACATTTAACAAAAACCTACCAATTCACTATCTCAACAAATTAGAATATGGTGACATGCCAGTCAGCTAATCAACTCAACTCAAAACACCTGCAGGAAGTCTGGAGGAAGGGTGGAGAAGCTCATAGCCCACGTTGCTTGATGTCCAGTGTTAAGTTTCCACAGTCTGTGATGATTTGGGGTGCAATGTCATCTGCTGGTGTTGGTCCATTGTGTTTTTTGAAAACCAAAGTCACTGCACCCGTTTACCAAGAAATTTTGGAGCACTTCATGCTACCAGCTTTTTAAAGATTCCATACCACCTCAGCAGTGCCACAAACTGATCACCTCCATGCCACGCCGAATTGAGGCAGTAATTAAAGCAAAAGGAGCCCCTACCAAGTATTGAGTACATATACAGTAAATTAACGTACTTTCCAGAAGGCCAACAGTTCACTAAAAATGTTTTTTTTATTGGTCTTATGAAGTTTTCTAATTTGTTGAGAGTGAATTGGTGGGTTTTTGTTAAATGTGAGCAAAAATCATCACAATTAAAAGAACCAAAGACTTAAACTACTTCAGTCTGTGTGCATTGAATTTATTTAATACACGAGTTTCACAATTTGAGTTGAATTACTGAAATAAATTAACTTTTCCACGACATTCTAATTTATTGAGATGCACCTGTATATGTTCCTCTATCCCCTGCCTTTCTGAAACGCATCGATTTTTACAAAGCTCATCATTCTGACTGTAACGGAGCCGACGAGACATGAGGCATGAGGATCCATTTGCAAGCATTTATTAGAAACGTGGTCAAATACAGGCAGGGTTAAACATTTTTTGTTTAATGACGTGCCAAATGTTCTCTACAGGTGAAAGATCCGGACTGCAGGCAGGCCAATTCAACACCCGGACTCTTTTACTATGAAGCCATGCTGTTGTAATAGCTGCAGTATGTGGTTTTACATTGTCCTGCTGAAATACACGTCGCCTGGAGGGGAGCATATGTTGCTCTAAAACCTTTATATACCTTTCAGCATTCATAGTGCCTTCCAAAACATGCAAGCTGCCCATACCGTATGCACTTATGCACCCCCATACCATCAGAGATGCTGGCTTTTGAACTGAACGCTGATAACACGCTAGAAGGTCTCCCTCCTTTTTAGACACGGCATCCGTCATTTCCAACAAGAATGTAAAATTTGGACTAGTCTAGAACACTTTTCCACTTTGAAACAGTCTATTTTAAATGAACCTTGGCCCACAGGACACGACGGCGCTTCCATGTTCACATATAGCGTCCTTTTTGCATGATAGAGCTTTAGTTGGCATCTGCAGATGGCACGGCGGATTGTGTTTACCGACAGTAAATGGGGAGGTGTTTCTACAATTTATAGCAATATTTTCAGTATCTCTCAGAGGTCGGGTTTCAAGTATAATTCGTTCGAAGTAATGGTGCTTCATATAACGTTATCCAAAAAAACAGGTATTAATGATAAAACCCCTGCGATGTTTGTAGGCTGCATTAATTAGATCAACCGGAACCGGGAACACTCCCCATAACACACAATGTACTCGTTACATCGTAAGTTGAATGGCATCTACGCTAATATTTGTCTGTTTCTTTCCTAGTCTGTTTCTCAGTCCGTATCCGATCAGATGGTGGATCAGCACCAAGAGATGATGTCTACAGCCCTGATCGTCAGCGGAGACCAGGACACCCAGATGACCCCCAGAGACATATCCCCAGTGAAGACCTCGATTAAAATACAATAAAACTAAAAATATAACAAAAGACCACGGGCATCTAACAAAGGTCTTCGGCCTTGTCCCTTACCCACAGAAATTTCTCCAGTTTCTCTGAATCTTTTGATGATGTTATGCACTGTAGATGATGAGATTTGCAAAGCCTTTGCAATTTGACATTGAGGAACGTTGTTTTTAAAGTATTCCACAATCTTTTTATGCACTCTTTCACAGATTGGAGAGCCGCCTGCCCATCTTTACTTCTGAGAGACTCTGCCTCTCAAAGACATCCCTTTTATAACTAATGTTACAGACCTGATGTCATTTAACTTAAAGGGTTAGTTCACCCCAAAATGAAAATTCTGTCATCAATTACTCACCCTCATGTCGTTCCAAACCCGTGAGACCTTCGTTCATCTTCAGAACACAAATTAAGATGTTTTTAATGAAATTGGAGAGCTATCTGACACTCCATAAACAGCAATACAATGAGCTCATTTAGTGGATAAAAGTGTAAAATGTCTCTTTTTAAACATTTGCTATGTTCTCTATGTTCTATTGTGAATAAAATAGTGGCTATTTTGATTTGAAAGTCTTTTAGTTTTCATTTTATTCAAATTTTAAAAACGTCCCAACATTTCTGGAATTTGGGTTGTAATAATATCGCACATAAGTAACTAGAATATTTTATAAGTTATTATCTGATTCAAAATTTAATACAGATGCTGACTTTGAAAACTTTGTCACAGATTGTGTGAATAAACTTGAAGTTGCATTATTTAATGAAGATGACATTTCAGATAGTAGTATTTACTTATAATGAGATTTTTAACGCTATTATGTCAATGAGTAATGGAAAGGCCCCTGGACCAGACGGTATTATTATTGAGATCACCACATATGTCCCCCCTGTTTCACAGACAAGGCTTAAGTCTAGTCCTAGACTAAAATGTAAGTCTTAGCTGTTTCAACTGAAATAAACTTGCACTGACTGATCTTAAAATATATCAGTGCCTTTGTTTTGTCTCAAGATACACACCAGTAATGTTTTTTTCCAAGCATGTTTATAAAAATGACTTAAATGTCCTAATTGAACTATGGCCTAATCCTGGCTTAGTCTAAGCCCTGTCTGTGAAACCGGGCCGTTATGTCCTATAATGCTCTCTTTATATAACAAAATATTAGATACAGGGGACTTCCCAGAGATTTGGTGTGAGGCTCTGATTTGTCCGCTATACAAGAATGGTGATAAAAATGATGTAGGAAATTATAGGGGGATCTCATTGCTTAATGTGTTTGGTAAAAGTTTTACAGAGGTCTTGAACTGTAGATTAGTATCTTATGTAGAAGTAAATAATATGGTTTATAAAGAGCAAGAAGGGTATAGATCAGGTTATTCTACAATAGATCATATTTTTATTTTAGAGTCAGTGGTTGAAAAATATATTACAAAGCAAAAAGGAAGGATGTATTGCATATTTATTGATTTTTCTAAAGCTTTAGACAGCATTATCTTTTGTATTTCACTCTCATTAAGAATGGCATTGGCAGAAAAGTTTTTAGTGCATTGAGATCTATGTATTCTAAACTTAAACCATGTGTGAGAGGAACCAATGGTCTAACAGAGTATTTTGGCTGCACCATTGGTGTAAGACAGGGCTGCATGGTGAGTCCACTTTTGTTTATTCTTTTCTTAAATTAATATATAACAATGTTAAAGAAAAATTGTAAAGGTATTCAAATTGAAAGTATCACATAAGTACAGACTTTGTTATATGCTGATGATATGGCTAATATAGCAGATACAATTGGAGGGTTACAGAAACAGATTGAACAGCTGGAAAAATGTTGTAATCTTTATGGTACGAGAGTGAATTTGAGTAAAACGAAAATTATGTTTTTTAGAAGAGGGGGCTCTCTAAATGAGGATGAAAAATGGTATTTTGCTGGTGAACAGATTGAAGTGGTTAATTGTTACAAATATCTGGGTACGTGGTTTATACCAAAATTGTCATGGTGGAAAACCCGACAACTTTTAGCAAGCCAAGGCAAGAAAGCAATGCTTTCCTCGCTAAGGTTTGTTCGTAAAAATAAAATCAGCTGCAATCAATCCTTGTATTTGTTTGATCGCATAGTTGCACCTAAACTTTATTATGGATCTGAGATATGGGGTTTTAAACAAGTGGAGTGTATTGAAAATGTTCAGGTATCTTTTTGTAAAAAAACTCCTGTGTATCAGTACAAGTGTGAGCAATGTAGCTGTCTTGGGTGATTTGGGTAGATTTGTATTGTCCACTTCTTATATGAAAAGATATATCATGTATTGTATAAAACTAGTGTCAATGTCTAATCATTGTTATCCAAGAAAATTGTATAATATGCTTTTTCAATTAGATGAAGTAGGTAGAAAAACATGGGCTACTTGTATTAGAGTTCTGCTGTACTCGAAGTGTAGGTGATATAAGAACATTTACAGCTATTCTTAACCAACGACTGACAGAAAAAGTACATGAGGCATGGTATACATCAGTTTTGGAAAATAATAAGTTAAATATATATTCACAATGCAAGTCCTCTTTGATACAAGAGAGCTACATTGCGTCTGTGTATAACATGCAACTAGCACGATCATTGTTCCTTTTTAATTGTTCAAGTCATCATCTTGCTTAGAAACAGGCAGATGGTGTAATACACCAATGGCAGAGAGAATATGTAGTTATTGTAAGTTAACATCAAATATTTCTGTGATAGAAAATGAGAAGCATTTTCTGTATGATTGCTCCTTGTATGAGGATTTGCATAAGAAATACTTTGGTGATCTTGTTCTTGTTGGTGATGTTTGTATTGATGTGTCAGGTGTTTGTGATTTGGGGTATGCGTGAAGATTGGCATTGTGTATATATATATCATGGAATGGAGAAAATATTATCTGCCATGTCAGTGGCCATGTAATCCCTGGAATAAATTTGAAACTGAATTTCAACAAAAAAACACTTTAATTTTCACATTGCACATCGCCTAATTTCTCAAAGAGTCTAAATGATTTGTTCAACGATTCACTCTCTAAACCCCTAATTTCTGCAAGCCCTACTCTGCTCTGTTGTGATTGGTCTACCGCTTACAGCACATGTCAGAAACTAAATACCCCTTACCATATGTCAGTTCCAGAGGTCAGTTCAGTTATTACTGAAACGGTTTTAGCGTGAAAATGACAACCAAGTCAATCACAGAATTAAGGAAAGAGGAATGGATCTATAAACACTAACTACAAACATGCAAAATTAAAGTAGCACACTCTTTAATTTCACAAATGGGGTCTATTTATGTGTCTGAAATCTCAGTACCTGGTCTTTTGAGTATGGCGTGTCGACACGTTGGCGGTCTCTGCAGGCCTGTAGCAGGATGTGAACAGCATTGAGCTGCAGCAAGATTTCACATGCCATGCTATCAAAGAATGTGATGTTTGCCAGTGCTGCTGAGGCCAACAGAAATACTTCACCACAGGAAGCACTCTCACACAGATCTGCAGACACAGATGCAAGAAGAAAAGGTGAAAAACTGGCCACTGTTTGGTAAGCTTCTTTAAAACTGTAGCTTGTCAAATTACAAAAGCAAGCTACTCTTTTTAAAGTAATTCATTTGAATTAGAACTGGCTCACTGAAAAAAATTTAATAAAAGGTAAAAATTTACCTGAAACCGGTGAAACACAAAAATGAAGGAGAGCTGCATCTGTATGCAGTGAGTTTTTTAAAAGGAGAAATATAATAACAAATACAAAACATATACCAGGGAACAGACTGAGCAGACTAAACATTACATCCAGTTAGATACCTACACTCTTTACACTGTGAGAGGAATAAGGGACGGCATTTCTCACATGAGATTCTCATCGCACTTAGAAAATGCTTTATATGACGTTACAGCTCTTATGCATGCGCTGGTGATAGTTGGTCGTTTTTTTCTACAGTTTCGCTTCAGTAGACATTAATTAATCCATTGGGTTTGTATGGATTACTGTCGTTATTGCTGTATGTGCTGTTTGACCCTTCAACTTTTAGGAACCCATGAACTTGCATACTAGTATTTTGTTTCTAAAATCTTTGCTTGTGTTCATGTGGGGGGGAAAAGAAAGGAAAGAAACTCGTAGCCTATGCATCTCCTACTGTGAAACCCGACAAGTCACGGTAACTCTAAACCGATTGCCTTAAAAACCCAACAAGTTAGGTTAACGCAAACCATTTAAGGAAACTGATTGCCTTAAACCACACTGCAAAACCCAACAAGTTAGGGTAACTCAAACCGTTTGAGTAAACCAATTCCCCTTGGCTTAAACCATGTAAGTTTTAAAACTTGCAGTTAAGTAATTAAGTGAGTAATTAAGTGCTGATTGAGCATTAGTGATGAACACCTGCTGTTAACAAACAGAATCACTGAAGAACAGCTCTGGTGGACATTCCTGCAGTCAGCATGCCAATTGCACGCTCCCTCAAAACTTGCGACATCTGTGGCATTGTGCTGTGTGATAAAACTGCACATTTTAGAGCGGCCTTTTATTGTGGCCAGCCTAAGGCACACCTGTGCAATAATCATGCTGTCTAATCAGCATCTTGATATGCCACACCTGTGAGGTGGATGGAGTATCTCGGCAAAGGAGAAGTGCTCACTAACACAGATTTAGACAGATTTGTGAACAATATTTGAGAGAAATAGGCCATTTGTGTACATAGAAAAAGTCTTAGATCTTTGAGTTCAGCTCATGAAAAATGGGGGCAATTTTGTTCAGTGTAAGAGGAGGATGGGTATGAAAAATGATGAGGCATATTTTCTGTCAGACAAGTACTGTATGTGCAGATGGTTGGTTTACCTAGCATGCTAAAGTATCTGCTGTTTCATTAAAACAATTGCAGCAATCCTACAGCAGTAGTTTAAGTACACACAAAGTCCTACTATCAACCAATGCAAATAACTTGAGGTATGTAGTACTGAGTTTGAGCTCAATCGCTTAATGGCTTAATCATTTTGACACTGACTTTTACTTCTTTGAATTTGTTTATGAGGAATCAGTTGCAGAACCAGCAGCTCTAATTAACCGCAGCAGTCTGACAGGTGCTATTCATCAGTTTGGTGGTCGTAGTGTTTGGGGTGTTTTGCATAAGTACATTTGTGTTTATCAGTGGTAGCCAATCCTGCTCCTGGAGGGCTGCCATCCTGCAGAGTTGAGCTCCAGCCCTAGTCACACTCACTCAAGGTGTTCAGGATTACTTGAAAATAACAGGCAGGTGTGTTGGAATAAAAACGCAGCCCACCAGGAGTGGAACTGTCTACCCCTGGTTTATCAGGCATTGTATTTGCTCAACTTGTGCATGTGTGCAAACATCAAACACTGCTTGAACTCACTGATGAGGGCCGTGACGATGTCTTGCATGCTCTCCAGGAAGCTGGCGAGGTGTTGTGTGGAGGTGTGATGGGGAGAGGTGATTTGAGCCATCACCGCCGCGGCCTCCGCTCTGGTCGCCTCTGCACACGTGCCGTCCGTTAAGATGTCTGCCAGACACAGGATCCCATCCACCTGAGTCAAACACCAGATGAACACATCTAACTATACGTTTGGATTCAACTGCCGGACCTGCTTTGATTTATGCATGTGGCTATTTTACAGTTATGATTGAAGGATTGGTCTTGTGACTTTCTAAGCTATAATAAAGCTAGGCACTTCTTTTCTAGTCCACTTTAGACATTGTACTAACTATATTTCAGTCAGGACCACTCTGTTTGATTAAAATTATTGTAGAGGTCCTGAACATTATTTTTTTGGTTGCAGGCTTCGCTCTGAATGGTTCAGATTCTGAGCTATCCTATTCTGAACAATATAAACAATTGCCAGATATTTTAATATGCAATAATTATATATTCCATGCAGAGAAATACAGTACTGTAAATAATTTGGACAGATTGAGCAACGGTGAGCTGAATAGATGATATATCTCTGTGGCTGAGCAGTTAAGAAAAGGAGGAGTTGGGGATGGAGGAGGGTAAGCGCGTGTCTATGCGACAGAGCAAGTGTGAGTATGGATGAACTTATTAATTGTTGTGGGAAAAGTTATGATCAGCTGAGCATCAGCTGATGCGGGCTGTCACGCAGAGGTCTGCCTGAACTACGCTTGAGCTCCATTTGTCACTCCAACTAAAGTTTGTTCATATACTGCTACATATTATAATCACTCTCATAAGCATGAGCAGTGATATACCTCCGTACATTTTATAAGACTTCACAATGTGCTATTGTACAAGTTTCATACTGTGTGAAATAACTCAAATATACTGCTATGAAGTCTATAGATCTATTTAAGGCCTTATTTATTACCATATAATAAGCTCTAATGAAAGTGAAATTGAAAGTGACGTGATATGTGGCAAAGTATGGTTAACCATACTCGGAATTTGTGCTCTGCATTTAACCCATCAAGTGCACACACACAGTAGTGAACACACACACACACACACACCGTGAACACACACCCGGAGCCGTACTATTTAATGTACTATTTAAGCTCTAATATATCTACACTTTTAAAAGCCGCTGTAAAAAAAACGGCCAAATTTTGACAGTAACATGCTGTTTTCCATTAAAACAGTGCATTCTGGGTAATATTTATTATTTTCAAGAAAGTAGCCTGCTGCTATATATCGTGAATTAGCAGCGTTCAAAGTCGACACTCAGAGGCTGTGTTTCAAATCACACGGTACACCCTCATTCACTATTCCCTACATGAGTTTACTAATACAGTCCACCTGACAGAGAGAATGAAAACTAATGAGTGAATTCAGACACTGATGAACAGCTGCTGTTAACAAGCAGAATCACTGATGGAAAGAGAAACAAGACAAATAAAAAACTTCGTTTCGGCCTGATTTTGTTCGAAATGACGTCATATCAGTTCGTTCTTCAATTTTGTTTGAAGTATATCGGGGCCTTTAGATGAAATCAACTGAAGATTTAAACAACTTAACAAACAGCTTTACCAAATTCACACTTTACTAACCAGACTGACTTTATTTCTGTCAGACGTCTACAGAAGATCTTATTGAGAATTACAGAGGTTTAGATGTTTTATTGTTTCGTTTGACGTTACCATTCTGGAGATCAGTGTTTGCTTTAGTTGGGCTCCTGACCCTTGACTTTTCAACGTTAGTTATTGTTTGATTGCTTTAACTGTGTCTTTAAGATGCATTTATTACAACAAAATTATTTTGGTTGGTCAGGTGATACTGGCTGTTTCTAGTAGTCATAATCTGCTAGACTGACTTAGACTGAATGAATCCAGCAAAACTCTAACTACATGAGCATTTTATTTTTTGAAAGCTTCAATCAAAACAATCAAATTTACAATCAAAAGCTTCATGCTGCAATGCATGCTGGGTACCAGCACAGGACAAAACTCACCAATGACTTCCAGCATGCATTGCGGCATGAATAAATTATGCTGCTGAATTGTCCACTTATTTTCTTGAATTCTTTCTATGTGCTTTTGTTTTTGCCTTTGTTTTTGTCTTGAGATTTAGTAGCATTTTGTGATGTTTAGAATTTATCTGTTTTATTTATTTTGTGCATAGTCACCATTGTTGTGATTCATACGCTGATTCTTGATGTATCTGTCTAAATCACAACAAAAGTTGTTTTTTTTTTAAATGGGTGATGTGTTTTAAAAGTTTTCATAACTGATTGCGGAGCAGTGTTTGTTCGTTCTAGTATAGACATTCAGTAAGAGAAGAGAGACCAGATCAGTGAGTCAGGAGCAAGAGGTTGGCTGTTATTATCAATCCATAAACAACACAAAATGTTTTTTTTTCTTTGATACTTTTTTCCCCATAACATACATGTCTAAAAAACACATTGTTATTATAGCAGCCAAAGAAAAGTTAACATAAAAAAGTCAAGGTTCAAGAGCCCAACTATAGTAAACACTGATCTCCATCATGGTAGTAGAAAAAGAAAAAAGAACAAAAAAAAACATCTAAACCTCTATAACTCTCGATAAGATGATCTTCTGTAGACGTCTGACAGAAATAAAGTCAGTCTGGCAATAACTGAAGTTGGCAATGCTGTTTTAGGAGTTGTTTAATCAGATCTTGATTTCTTCTGAAGCTATGGCTGAAGTCAGTCGTAGTTAAGTTAAGTTAAGTTAGTGACGTTAGTTCTTGTGTTTCTCTTTCTGTCAGTGATTCTGCTTGTTAACAGCAGGTGTTCATCACTAATGCTCAATCAGCACTTAATTAATCACAGAATTATCTAATTAACTTCACTGTTTCAGTGTTTCTCTAACACTCTGTAGTGTGCACACATTATAAGTGTTCACTTAATAACTGAGGATATTGTTGTGGGGTAAAGATGTAAGATGAAAAAAACAGCATGAAGTGTAATTTAACAGGAATAAACTGTAATTAATTTACAGCAACAGTTATTTTAGAAAAACAGTTATTTACTGGCAACTGTGCTGCCAGTAGATTACTGTAAAATCAAGGAAAAAAGTCATATTCTGTAAAACGTAACAATCAGATTTACTAAATGAAACAAGTGAATTTTACTGAAATATTAGTGTACAATACAATTATGTAAATTCATGAACTGATAATGAGAGTAAATATTTAACTGAACTGTATTAATGCGTTTTTGCACAAGAGAGAATCGTTAATGTAGTTTTGTGGATCGCCATTGTGCTGGAGAGCAGAGCCTGTGCTTCAGTCAATGATGAGACACAAACACTGATGTTCTGCTGCTTTATGTAAAGGCAGTGACTGTGCAGTTGATGCAGTGATGATCTCTTTGTTGTTTCATCACATGCATCTGTGCTATAGCTAACAGTGAACTGCAACAATTTGAGTTAAAATCTTTTTATTTATTTTTTTTATTGTTTTGTTATTATACATTAAGTGTTAGTAGTTTTAAATTAAGAAATATTTATTTTAGTGTACTCAGATTAAATAAGTTCACAGTACTAAGCCTATATAAATGCTGATTTTTAAACTTGAATGTTTGAAGCAATCGGTTTCTCAAATGACATGAGTTACCATATGGTATTATCACGGTAACATACTGTAAAATGAGAGCTGTAAATTGAACCACAGCTGCCAGTATTTTACTGTTATTTTAGAGCGCAATTTATTACAGTGATATGAGAGCAAATTGTCATTTTATTTTTCTCTGATGCAGCCCTTCAGAGATCAAGCTGAATCAAACCCGTGTTGTTTCTGAACTAATCTGTGCAGTTTTAGAATGCTGTTCACCACACAGTGGCGCTGTTACACAAACTATGAAATGCACTACTCACCAGAAGAGAACACTACATAGCCTATGACAACCACAGTATGACTAATATATATATATCAGACTAATATATGACTAATATATTGAACAGCAGGAATAACTCAGCATGGCCATATCAGTTATGAGTCTGCACAATTCACAAAATATGTTTTTATTATTTAATTTTTTTAAA
The DNA here is from genome assembly GCF_012432095.1 of Onychostoma macrolepis. Lineage (NCBI taxonomy): Eukaryota > Metazoa > Chordata > Actinopteri > Cypriniformes > Cyprinidae > Onychostoma > Onychostoma macrolepis. The sequence continues at coordinate 23,939,461 of NC_081179.1, forward strand.
GACACAATCACAGAATTTTAGTTTAGTAAAAATGCCTTTCAATGCAATTCACTTTAAACAGTTAAACATTGTAGTTATATATGTTTTGCATTATTTTGGGGTCTTTGGTAACAAAGAAAATCTTGTGTTTCTCATGTCCTAATGAAAGGCCGGAGGAAATGTGTCTAGAACGAGGAATGCAAAACACAATTAAATATTTTTAAATGGTTTAGTTAAGTTGTAGCCTTTTTTTAATTAGTTTTGATATTACAGTTTTAATATTACTACTATACAGTAATTTCATGAAAGCAATGCAAGCTTTTTTTTGTTTTTTTTTAATGAACTTGTGTGTTTGTGACATGTAGCTTTCAGTGGCGCACAACCTCATCTGTCAGAATCTTTGGACATTGAAAACCAGCATCACTTCATTACTTTCACTTACTGTCACAACTGGTAGATCTTTAGGGAAACAACCTCATCTGTGTACTGCAGCATTTTGTTATCTTCCTTTTTCTGTGTTTAGACTCATAAGCAGAATATATGTCATACTTCTGCAACCTAATATTCTTGGCCAGAAACCTCTCCAGGTCTGTTTATACATCAGATGGTGTGTTTAATGTGGTTATAGTCTTTCCACATTTACAGATCGTAGTGTTGTAATGTGAAATGCTTATTCCAATTAGCATTTGTGAAAATGAATCTAAAGGCTTGAAAACACTCAGTGAAACAATCAGTGAAAAAAAAGTAAGATAATGTATTTAATAAACAAGAGATACTGCATTCTTAGCTCACTCAGATTCTGCTGCACACATCTGGGTCCTTTTATGTGCATGCTGAGAAACTGATACCTTTTCCAGCTGGCTGATGCCCTCTTCAACACAGCAGATAGAGGCCACGGTCCTCAGCGCGTGTGCGTACAGAGTACTGAAGCAGTCCTGTCGGCAGATCTTCAGAAGGGCCACCACAGCTCCCTCCTGTGGACCGCACAAACGTCTGCTTTAATAAATGCATTCAAATATCAATGAATAATCCGCTGAGAAAAACCACCCTCCAGCCTTCAGTAACATCTGAGTGAATTTGTATTCTTTTCATTAAATAAAAACAGAGACAATATTGTAATCAACATTAGTCAATATAACTATACTAATATATTTAGTATATCATTGTGCTGTGTGAATATGTGAATGGGTACATCAGGTAAATCAGGTGTGTGTGTGTGTGTGTGTGTGTACCTGTTTTTCTATTCAGGTGGGGACTTAAACCTGAATACACACAGATTCACGGGGACTCGTGTCACGGGTAAACAAGCTAATAAATCACACAGAATGAAGTTTTTTGAAAATCTAAATATGCCTGTAGTCTCCTGTAAGGGGTAGGTTTAGGTGTAGGGTTGGTGTAGGACAATAGAATATATGGTCTGTACAGTAGAAGAAGCATTACGCCTATGGAGAGTCCCCACAAGGATAGCAAACCAGACGCGTGTGTGTGTGTGTGTGTTTTTTGTTGGTCTATTCACAGAAATTTTTAACCCAGAACTGTGGATGATAGAAATTGGTCACCACTACAGAGAAAATGACTGTGAGATGAGCTAACCACTGTCATTATGTGAATAAGCTTAATTATGTGGGCAACACGGCACGTCATCCAGAGGCCACGCGATGCCACGCTGGAGAGCCTCAATCTGCAGGATATTCACACATCAGCTCCAGCTTTCTCATGCCCATCAGCCTGTGCTGTCTCTGGGTGCAGTTAGCACTCAAAAACTCTTCTTACAGAAGAACTTTATCTCTGCACCGCTGGTTAAAATTTTCAAATTGCTCCCTTTTTCATCTTGCAAACAATACATTAGTTAATAAAAAATAAATAATTTATGTGTGCTACAGTAGTAAGAACATTCATGTTAGTCATTTAGAGATTTTTTAAAAATATATAGCTATTACATGCTAATATTATTATTATTATTATTATTATTAGCAGCTTGTTTTTCTTTCTTTAACAATAATCATTACATCAAATGGTTTGATGTTCTTATGCAATAATGTTAATTCATTCCTTGAAGAGAGATTTATAATTATTATTAGCTTGGGTAAATTTAGGTAAGATTTGTATTATTTATGATAATTTGTATACACTACATTTAAAAAGTTTGGGGTCACTAGGTTTGTTTGTTTTGTTTTGTTGTTTTTTTCAGCAAGGACATATTAAATTGATCAAAAGTAACACTAATGGCATAAAAAATACAAAATACAAAAAAAAATCTATTTCAAATAAATGCTGAAAAAATAAATAGAATAATATATTTTTTTTTTTAAAACGCTATCATCATAATTGCAACACAAACATTTTTATCTGTGATAATAATAATAAATATTTCTTGAGCAGCAAATCAGTATATTAGAATGATTTCTGAAAGATCATGTGACACTGAAGACTGGAGTAATGATGCTGAAAATACAGCTTTGACACCAAAGGCAAACATTTTTAAAAGATTTTGTTCATTAATGTCTTTTGCATATATATATATATACATATATATACAGTATATATTAAGGGTATGAAGCAGTCCATTACTGGTTCATGAAAGATGAAGCTTGACTAAATTAGTTAGTTGGGAAAGAATGTCCATTTTGTAGAGAATGAAGAGTATTTATTTATTGTCTCAGATAATAATATTATGGACTATAAAGCGCTATGCTGGTGAATTAAGTTTTTCCCTGTTTTTGAACTGTGATGTTCAATATGTGAATCATGAACTAAAACTAGAAGAATGAGTAGAGAATAAACAGAAAGTGAGAAGCAATAGCGCTGACAGATCTCTAACATGCTGTATCTATTGCATTACTGCACTGCACCAGACGGAAGTGAAAGATGAATTCAGATGCCGGTGGTAAACAGCCGGTAGTCATTTCTCTAACAGGAGCGTAATGTAGCCAAGGCAGAGAGCCAGAAAACAAGACTGCCACTGTGATCAATGCAGCACGCTAATGGGACGGGACGGTATTGATCTGATTAGAAACACACACCAGTAAAACCTTATCAGACGACTAATGGACATGAGGCCATCACTGTCATCAGAGTTAAATAAAGAACTGCTCCAGAGTACACTAGTGTCAGAACCCTTGCTAATATCTTACTGGAAGACTAGTATACTAGTGGAGTACTAACATGAACTCCAGGGAGCAGTTGGGGGCTCGGTGCCTTGCTCAAGGGTCTCACCTCAGTTGTGGAGTTGAGGGTGGAAGAGAGCGCTGGTTATTCACTCCCCCACCAACAATTCCTGCTGGACCTGAGACTCAAACCCTCAGGATACAAGTCTGGCTCTCTAACCCCTAGCTGTCAGTCCTGTCCAGTGGACCCTGGACGAAAGGGTCATCACTGAGCCAGCTCTGCCGGATGGCCCACCACTGCTGCCTACATACCCATTTCACAATGGATTCCTCTCAATCCACTCCTCTGTTGGCAAAGATCCAGGAAACCGGGTGCTTTCTTCACACCTTTTGCCAAAGCCACCAAACCGCTTGGCACCAGTTCTTTGCGTGGGCTGAGTATGCTCAAAATCTAGAGACTAGATTATTACCATTCCAATGCATACTCGGTTACCAGCCACCTCTGTTCCCCTGGGATGGGGAACCATCAAACGTCCCAGTGGAGAATCAGTGGTTTCTGGGAAAGCGAGAGGGTCTGGGATGCTGCTCATCGCTTGCAGAAGGCATTGTAAGAGCAACACCGATGTACGGAGATCTAAGATTTCAACTTGTGTGATTACAAAATATGTGCCCTTTACCACTAAGAGGACTTTACCACAAAAAACAGACTTTGGTTCAATAAACCCAGTCAGAAAACTGAGTTAGTAGCCTGAAATGACCCAGACACGAATCCATCTGAAACAAATGTGAACAACATATGATCTCCATCCAATCTGGCTGAGCGGGAACAAATTTGCATTTTATTGCAAATTTGGTGAAACAGAAACAAAATGTGAACCAATGCAATGGAGTGAAAGCATTACATAAGATGACAGATTCCAGAAGGAGCTGATCACATGACCACAGCAGTGAGGTGTTTGTACTTGTTTAACCTACTATACATTGTGAGGACCTCATGTCCCCAGAAAAACAGTGGGGCCATTTTATTATACCCTAAAAGAAAAACAGCTTATAAATCATACTAATTGATTTTTCTTTTTTCTTTTTTATGTAAAGCAGAGGATTAGGGTTAGGGGTGGAAAATATGATCAGTATAAAATCACTATGCCTATGGAAAGTCATCCTAATGACATAAAAATGTGTGTGTGTGTGTGTGTGTGTGTGTATTCTCGTACTTTAGCGATGATGCTGCAGAGCTGCGGCCCATCCTGAGTTAAAGACAGCAGGTTATTAATGGCAGTACTGATGGCAAAAACATTGTCAGAATCCTCAATCTGACGAATCAAAATCTGTAAAAATAAAAAGAGAGAATTAAATGTCTCTAATGGATCACCCAAGTCACATGGTCAGGTTTCTAGTTATATGTCTGTAGACTGGAGTAGTCTTTTTTTCACTTAATGTTTCAATGTAATTGTAATGCAAACCTATACGTTATGTTCTAACCGCTGTCAGAAAAATGTACTTTCAGACACCTTTATCTATTTACATTACACAATTGACCTCACAATAGACTTCAAAACAATAAAATGGCTTATCTACTACAACTAATACTAATGATGGATATGGCAACAAACAATAAAATAGTTATGAACCATATTTACTAAAATGTCATATTAAAATATTTGTATCAAATGCCTTTGAGTCTAGTTTACAAAGAGAATGCTATTATACTTCATAAAATAATACTGTACAGATCATTTTTTTGTTGTTATTGTTGTACATTTTTTGTTGTAAGCCGGCCAGTTTATTAAAGCAAGAAATTCTACACTGTGGCAGTGAGTAATCATAGCATTAGAGCTGCAGTTTTAGGATGAATGTGAAAATAATTTCTTATTATATTGTATTATTTAAGAACGATTCATGAATACTTAAGCTGTAGTCGAAATAACTGAAACAAAAATAAAGTTCAGTAAATCTAATGATCTGTGAAGACAAATCTATTTAAGCTACCTGTATCTCATTGGCCAGTGCCATGTCAATCATATGGCTAAAGGAGTCACTGACGTCAGTAAGGATCTCGTGAATGGCCTCCTTCATAGATTTGAGGAAGTATTCATCCTCAGTATGAAGACACCTGTGGGGTAAACACTGTCAGTTATACAGTACGTGATCTGATCTTCAGTATGTGAGCTTTAAGGTGATGAAAATAGTGGTAAGATGTGTAAAGTTCTTCACCTCTCAGTAATGACGTTCAGCTCCATGCACTTCTCCAGCAGTGATTTCTCATACTGCCACGAGAGATGACACACAGAATATCAAATATTCAGTACTTTACAATATAAAACTTTGCAGGGTGTGGACATAAACTACACAATTAAAAGGTCTTCTGAGAATAATCTTTAACTATAGGTTACAATCCAGTTATGCATCATAAATTAATTCTTCTATACCCCTGCAATATCTTTGACACTTAGTCCACTATGAAAGTCCACTTTAGGCATTCTACTATCACTTAATAACTTTGCAAGTACATGTCAACTAGCTGTCATCAGAGTGCTAGTAGACTGTCTGCGGTTCACTCAAAAATGGAAATTCTGTCACTAATTACTCACCCTCATGTTGTTCCAAACCTGTGAGACCTTTGTTTATCTTCGGAACACAAATTAAGATATTTTTGATGGAATCTGAGAGCTCTCTGACCCTCCATAGACAGCAAGGATCCTACCACGATCAAGGCACAGAAACGCAGAAAGGACATCGTTAAAATAGTTAATCTGACATCAGTGGTTCAACCGTAATTTTGTTAAGCTACGAGAATACTTTTTGTGCGCAAAGACAACAAAAATAACAACTTCATTCAACAATTTCTTCTCTTCTATGTCAGTCGTCACCGTGCGTTCACAACCCATGCGTGTGATGCTGCTGACACAGGACATCCGTCTCTCTTGGTTCATCGTAAATACTAGAAAGTATTCTAGTAGCTTCATAACATTAAGGTTAAACCACTGATGTCACATGAACTATTTTAATGATGTTCTTACTACATTTCTGTGCCTTGATCGTGATAGTACCCTTGCTGTCTATTGAGGGTCAGAGAGCTCTGGGATTTCATCAAAAAACCTTAATTTGTGTTCTGAAGATGAACGAAGGGCTTATGGGTTCGGAACAACATGAGGGTGAGTAATTAATGACAGAGTTTTCATTTTTGGGTGAACTATCCCTTTAAGGAAAACTGGGTCGGGCTTTCTGGGATGATACTCAAATGGTTCAGGTCATACTTAGAAGGGAGAGGTTATTATGTGAGTATAGGAGAGCATAAGTCTAAGTGGACGTCCATGACATGCGGAGTCCCACAAGGCTCAATTCTTGCACCGCTCTTGTTTAGCCTGTATATGCTCCCACTAAGTCAAATAATGAGAAAGAACCAAATTGCCTATCACAGCTATGCTGATGATACCCAGATTTACCTATAGCCTTATCTCCAAATGACTACAGCCCCATTGACTCCCTCTGCCAATGCATTGATGAAATAAACTGTTGGATGTGCAGAACTTTCTTCAGTTAAACAAGGAGAAAACTGAAGTCATTGCATTTGGAAACAAAGATGAAGTTCTCAAGGTGAATGCATACCTTGACTCTAGGGGTCAAACAACTAAAAACCAAGTCAAAAATCTTGGGGTGTTTCTGGAGACAGACCTTAGTTTTAGTAGTCATGTCAAAGCAGTAACTAAATCAGCATACTATCATCTCAAAAACATTGCAAGAATTAGATGTTTTGTTTCCAGTCAAGACTTGGAGAAACTGGTTCATGCCTTTATCACCAGCAGAGTGGATTATTGTAATGGTCTCCTTCCAAAGAAGACCATTAGACAGCTGCAGCTCATCCAGAACGCTGCTGCCAGGATTCTGACTAGAACCAGAACATCTGAGCATATCACACCAGTCCTCAGGTCCTTACACTGGCTTCCAGTTACATTTAGGATTGATTTTAAAGTACTTTTACTCGTTTATAAATCACTCAATGGCCTTTTCACTAAGTGGGGAAGAGTTTGAACAAAGCTTGAGAATGTTTGTTTGTTTGTTTGTTTTTCTGTGTTAAGAGCACATCACTAACAGTTTTTAAATTCCTTGTTTTTATTGTTGTGATTATTATTTTTTTAATGATTATTTTACTTCTTTTCATGTAAAGCACTTTGAATTACCATTGTGTATGAAATGTGCTATATAAATAAACTTGCCTTGCCTTGCCTTGCCTAATATCTGCTAACATTTTGAAGGACAACAACAGCAAGTCTACTGACTACTTTGCAAGTAACTTTACAGGCACATGCCAACTTATGCTACTAAACCTAAGCCTATCCTAACTAATACTCTAATGAGAGTTAGTTGACATGAAGCTGCAAAGTTTTTTTTATAGTTAGTAGCATGTCTACTATCGAAATAAAGTGTAACCAATTATATCATAAATGATTAAAGCCGTTATGTCTTTAAATGTCATTGCTGAAGACACATCTGTTGTTTATTTCTGAATGTGTCCTTTCGTACCTTCTGCATTTCTGGTGGGGCGTTTCTGGCCGTGCTGTACTCTTGGATGAGCGAGCGCACATGACAGTTGACCCTAACAGCCGTGCTGTGGACCCGCTGCCACCGGCCCTTCTCCAGACGCTGGAACATCTTCCCCAGCTCCGTGCTGACCACCAGTGCTCTCTTCAGCAGCGTCTGCAGGTTATCACGAGTGACATGCTCACCGACAGCACCTGTCCCCGATACGATGAGCTCACCTGGAGCGTCTTCATCCACGCCGATGGGTTTAGACTGCAGAACGCACATGCACTCCACCTCCGTCATGTGCCGTAAGTCTTCCATCCAGCGCTGGACCGAGTCCACCTGTATGGTATGCATCCTGCTGCGTGGACATACACAACTATGTCAGGTCATCAACAAACATTTCCGTACATACATGAGCCTTTAAAACCTGTAGGGCTCGTAATTAATGATTGAAGCCTCGTGACTGATGTCTCGAACTGTGCTCAGATTTGTCGAGATGCCATAGTCTTCAATCAAAAGTTACAGTAACACTTTATTTTGAGAGTCCACTTAAAACATTCTAACAGTAAGTAACTTTGCAACTAAATGTCAACTAGCAGTCATTAGAGTATTAGTAGACTTTGTGCTTAATATCTTCTAACACTTTATTTTGATGGGTCCACAACATACAACATACTGACTATGAGAAACTTTGCAAGTATATGTCAACTTATTCTACTAACCCTAAACCTACCCTACTGAGAGTTAGTAGACATGTAGTTGCTAATTAATGAGAATTAGTTGACATGTATTTGACACGTAGTTGCAAAGTTCCTTATAGTTAGTAGAATGTCTAAAGTGGACTATCAAAATAAAGTGTAACCAAAGTTACAGGAGGGACCCTAGCAAGCCTTTGGGGATACATGTAAAATATAAGTGAAAATGTGCCTGTGGCAACATTTCTGCAAAATTACCACACTTTCAAAATGAAATGGCCAGTGAGTGCTGCCAAAAGCACATTGAGTTTTACCTAAAAGAGATGAACATGAATTTGGCAACATTTTATATTATGTTCATTTTTGTACATGCCGTGGCAAGTTGGAAATGTTTATGATTTATAATACGTAGCACCTACACTAAACCTAACTGATACTGTTAACAAAGCAGACGTGGGATTAAAATGCTTTTGCTGAAACAGTCGTGCCATTTTCACTTGCTTCTACAAGTCTTGAGCTCTTTTGTTCAGACTTATGTTTCACATGACTCATACCTAAGCACTCTACATCACTAGTGTATTGCAGTACCAGGTGAGCTACAGAGCATGTTTACTGTGTCAGAAAAGCCAAACATATGGAGGCTGGTTATGTGATGCAAGTGTGAAAAATGTGAAATATGTCATTGTATAGTATTGTGAAATTAATAAAAATTGTTGGTGTTTACTGCCACTAGTGTTTATTTCGGTAGAAATTGAGGTAAACTGTATGTATGCGTATGGAGTTTTACAAATATATAGGCAGAGGCACATTTTTCCAGTGAGCTACAGTATAATGTTGAATTTAGAAACATATGAGGAGCTCAACACACTCATCTCTGCTAAATAACTTGTTGAATAGAGGCATCTGGCTAAGTTATTGTGAAAAACAAGGATATTCCACAGCCAAGAGTCAATTTACATTTATATTCTTATATTTGTATTCACATGTGGATGAACTGTTAACAAACCACTGATTCTTGAGACAAAACAAAACATGTCCAGCAACTGTAACTGCTATTAGGTTTAAAAATGAAAATATTTTCAATTGTAAATGTTATGGGGATTAATAATGGAATGTATTTAACACAATTAACCCCTTCAATTTAATTTTATCATTATTATATCAAATCTATGACATTTATTAGATGTAGTCTTCTCACTACATCTAAAACAGTGTGTCCACAGAGAAGGGTTCAATCATATGCTATAAAATGGATTTAAAAAAATGTTAATGATGAAACAGATCTTGTTTTATCAAAAGCAACATTTAATAATATCTCATATCAAAGCAAGACTGTTTTTCAAGGACTCGTGCATGTTTCATAAGGTTTCAAAGTTGTGTCACACTTTTTGTCAACACCGTCAGATATTTATTAAAATGTAATAAAACCAGGGAATATCAGGGGCAGCTGTCGCTCTGAAGGACCCCTCACCACAGTCCTCCTCTGCAGAGTACATCACTGTCAGTTTAATAGTTTTAGAATATTTTAAATCATAATGTTAATATTTCCTGGTCACAACTATGATATGTCAACACCATCTTCCAATTTCTGAGGAAATGATTTGAAATGTTTCAATAATTTTATTGACGCCAATAATGGAGTTGGAATTCAGTGTGGAGTCATCATATTTTTGTGGTTTTCAAGTTATTTTTAATTATATTAAATATAAAAGTGTTTATTTTTTTCTAATAATGTATAAACACTAAATAGCTGACAGCATATATTGCTTTTATGGTTTGATAGTCATCACTTCTAGCAGAGTTAGGGTTGAGGGAACATAAGATTCAGGGAACATAAGGCACACAAGGAGCACAAGACAGTTTTTTTGTGTTCTGATCAAAAGTTAAAAACAGTTAAATGAGCCGAATGAATATGAATATTTTGATAATATTTTATTATGATATTTTATATTTGTTGTGGAGAATGTGATATGAGAATGTGTTCTGAAATGTTAAAAACATCTTGATTGCTTGATTGCAAAATAAGCGATGACGGCAAGGTAAAAAGCACATTTTGATAGAAAAGAGAAAAGTTGGGAGGTTGAATCAAAACATAGTTCAGTAGCTTAGTACATATAAGATACAAACATGTAGTTTCATTTGTCTTCATACAAGGTTTTATTTTTTCAATACTGCACCCTGTTTCGTCCCACTTCTCAAGAATCAGAGAAACACCAGGAACTGTGGGCAGAAGAACCCATTAAAGCAGACACAGTATGGCATGGTAATGATTAAATCAGAATAAAATGTGGGGGGACACAGAAATCCCCAGTTCCCTAGTTTTAATGGATGCTATGCCCCTGATTCTGCTTCATTATAAACACTGTATCTGACCTGAGGTCAGTGCAGAGGTCAGCACTGATGAGATTGCAGGCAAGAGTTTAATACGTTTCCAGTCATTAAAAATAATATTAAACGGGAAAAAAAGATGTTGTAAATTTGAGCGTTTCAGGAAAAACTCGACTAGAACTTAAATGATTTACAAATAAGAAAACAGTATTTAAACAATATAGTAAGATTAATGTTAAAACCCAAAAAATATTGCAGATAATGGCACCACAGATACTACCATTTCAAACAAGCAAATGTTTTGTTTTGTTTTTCTTTCTCGCAACTGGGGTCTAATTAGCGATAGTGTTTGGTTGTGTCGCACATTCAATGATAATGTCCCTCAGTATAAACTAACACAGGACCAGGTCACATTATTCTCCACCTACACCATGGCAATGTGATCTAATGAGTGTCACGGAGGGAACGAGTGGAACAGGAAACAAACGTCAATGCGACGACCCACAGATTTTACTGCCACTGTGTGCAGAAGCCAAAACTGAAAAACTAAATACACTGAAACCACATCCATGATTTTATGATATGAAACAGTCAGATATTTACATGTGACGTTTATTTTTTCATTCTGCACAAATGGAAAGTTATAAAGTGGAATATCTCTAAAATTCCTAATTATGTACACACAATTATTATCGTTTCAGAACAGAAATGTACATTATTACAGTGTGTTACAGCTGGCTGTTTTGAACAAAGTATCAACCAGCACAAACAATTTCAGTGAGAAAGGCCTCTTGTGAATGGATCATCATGATAATGGGTTTATTTGAATGAATGTGGAGGAAAAGCTGCTCTCCAGCACAAATATTTACATTTCCGTCCATTGATGGGTCAGAAAGTGCTGCGCTTTTATCCCCGTGTACAGTGAGGTCAGAATCATTCACTGCTCTCCGCTAGGAGTCATTTACAGAGTAAACACACATTCATGATGCCTCTGGATGATCACACCAACAACCACCCCAAAAAAAGGGGTCTTAGTCTTGCTGCTAATATTATCTGCTGACGTTCAGAGGACACTTCACATTTTCTCTCAAGCATCTACTATCATGAAACATTTTATAATCGCAGAAATGATGGAAGATAATTGTGAATCTGGAAGCTGTCTTTGATGTTTTATAGTTTAAAGCACTGCTTCTTCAGTGCCCCCCCCCCTCCCCCTCAGGCATACAACACTATACTCTCTATGAAGATGTGCATTTTGGAAACAAACACACTACAAATATATTGAATTGAATATATTTCTGTATATTTTCTGTCTTTGGCATTATGTCACAGTACACCTACGACCTCCACATCCTGGCCGATTAAGGCATGCGTTTCTTCCCAACAGACATCAATTATTCATCCGCTCTTGTCAGACATTGTCTCTATGTTTACCATTTGAAATGGATCATCTTTCAGAATAAAAATGGGATTTTCTTCTCAGAGATGATGCATATGGAGAAAAGTCTGAATCTTCATGTCAGTTTCTTCACTTGTTGGTCAAACGGAAGATGCTTTTGGATTAGCTGTCAGCTGAAGCTCCTGTATTATTCATGCGCATCCTGAAGTTATTCTGACTCGCAGCGTTCCCTGTTTGTCATTAACATATTGACACGATCGTATCCTGAGTTTTTTGGCCTGTCTTTTGAGTGACATCAAAGATGAAACGAGCTGAAGCGCTGTGATGATATCATATCTGACGCTCTGTGCAGGCGTGCTGTTATATCACAGGTAAATCTGTGTGTGTGTGTGTGTGTAAGCAGACGGAAAGTGCAGTGGAGCACAGAAAAGCACCTGTCCAAACTGCTGGCGTGTGCAATGCTAATTGTTCATCAGGGGTGGAAGGCAGTGATTCAGCGTCACCGTGAACATGAATGAGCAGCAGAACACACCGCGCTCAGTTCCTGCTAAACCTCCACCTGCTGTCTGATGGAGCGCCGAGCCGTGAATCACACGGGCTTCCGCTCAGGCTGCTGTCTTCATTCACATGAGCATCGTATATTTAGATTCTGAACAAAGCTAGGGCCTAATGCTTTTGCTTGGTTTCTTCTTATTGATCTTACCATATACCCCCAGTAAAAAATCCCTGTTATTGTCTATCTTAGTTTTTTCTTTTCTTTTTCTTTTTCTTTTTCTTTTTTTATCGACAAATTCACATATATTTATATATAAAAAAATGTGTTGGTGAGGAGGCAGACCATGTTAAAAACAAAAGAAAAGATTGCAGGTCACATATGTTTATGTAGATACTCATAACTTTGGTGTGATTACTGTCAGAAACAAACACACACCGGTAATCACTGCCTCTGACCTGCAGTCTGAGCCCGTCTCACTCTCAACAACACACATCAGCATCTATTACTGCACATTACAGTGAGAATACTGTTTGCTTCTGCTTCCTCTTCATATACACCTTATTTTTGGAAGTAAGCTATTTTCTGTGATTCATTACCCGCCAAAGGTAAATAACTAGAAGAACAACATAGTGCTGCAAACAGTGGGTAGGTTACAAACACATTCAAGTTATTCTGCACCTGCGTTTATGTTAATAAAGCTGGACACAATTGACTGTCTGATATACTCGATAGACTTCATTTTAAAGCGATAATTAGGCATGAATGTGCACTTACATCTTTCCAGAGATTGAGGAATAGCTGCTCTGTCTGGAACTCTGCGGTGTGGCCATTCTGACTCCTTACTTCAACATCGCACCTATGAAACACAATATTCACAGACTGAATGCATGCCATCATGAAGAGCTCACAGAACAGAAAAAACAGCTAATCTCACCAAGCAGTTACACTGACCACTACTATTCTGTACTACTGCTATTATATCGTATTTATAAAAGCCTGTCCGCCTGAAGAGAAATGGATTACTATCCCTCTAAAATTGGCTGGAGGGTTGGAAACAGCATTTGAATGGCATGTAATTTGTGGATTTGATCAAGCTTGGGTCAGAAAGTACCAAAATTATTTCTGAGTGACTGATTATCCACAAAGTGCACAAGAGATGCTATATAGCAACCCAAGAAAACTCTGTTGTGGAGATCGGTGTCCAGAGCAGGGGTTTTTCTGCTGCTGATGACTGCATGGATGGAGCAAAGGAACCAGCGTGGACCTCGTCAAAAACACCAGACAGGACTTGCTCTAGACACGTACTGGATAACATCCTGAATAAACCTGCCAAAATTACAGGTAACACTTTAGATAAACTCCTAATTGCTGCTTATTGATAGTAAATAAGGTAGTTGTAGTAGAAGTTATGTTTAGGTATAGAGTTAAGGGATCTAAAATATGGTCATGCAAAATAAGACATTACTATGTGCTTTATAAACAGCCAGTATGCTGCAATATAAGCAATGTGCATGCTAATAAGCAACTAGTTAACAGTGAATGGTGTTCCCTAATCTAAAGTATTACCAAAATACAAGTTCAAAATGCACTACATCAGGTAAAATACATTTAATGCTTGCATAGTCTACTGAAGGAAAATAAATGATTCACTAGAAAATTAGTTTTGCTATAAAATGTGATGTTTAACTACTAGCTTGTTATTCAGTTCATTACATTTAGCAGACTAAATTGGTCCCATAGAGTAAATTACATTGTATCACTTGAACCCGGGCAAAGTAATTGTCAGTCACAGAGCTAGTCACAATTATTAAAGCTTATTGCCAATTTAAAATGTTATTGACCAACATGATCGCAAATTAGCTTTCCAACTAAGGTAAATCAATATTTATATGGCTTAACAGTAGTGATTTTATCTCTCACACGTGTCCTGCAACAGAGCAATAACCAGGCAGTCACCCTAAATACACTATGTAATAGCTAATTATTAGGTTATAGATAGTGTGGTGAACATGGCCCCGTTCATGGCCGGACACCTCTCTGACCTCAGCAGTGGACAAAGGTTTGCCGCGTTTTGACTGGACCTCACACAAGAAGAAGTCCTCTGGTACCAAGCCCGAGAAGGACAGGACTTCTCATTGACCCACATGCAGTTTCTGCCCTTCAGACATCTAGAGACTAGGCCAGGTTTTGGCCTGTGACCACCATATAAATTCCTTAGGACCCCCGGATGCAGCAGCAGTGGGTGAAGCAGAGATCCATCCAAATCCATTCATAACTGTGTTCTCAAACCTTAAAACTGATTCAACTACAACATATCCATTTCATACTTATTCAGAGAAATAAGTATTCTCGGTGACAGGTATGTGTAGTGCAACATCTTACATAAATTCAGCTGTTAACGGACAAATGAATGCATGCATGACGGTTTGATCAAGTTTGGACTTTATGCATTCAAAACATTGCCACGGGTATTCTGGAAGTGGTTTGGTAAGTGAATAATGCATCAGTGAGTGACACTGTGTATTTGGACTATACAAATAAATGCCACAGGTGGAAAGAAGGGTGGGCCACACCACGACAGATACCATATGCACAAAGCCCAGAGAGCAAGTCCTAACATATGTGACCTGTGCTGGCTAAATGAGTCACAATGAGCACATTTTCAAAACTCTCCATTAATGGACCTTTAAAATGATGTATAATTTGTTGCCACACCTGTTTGAAGTCGACAGAGTCAGCAAAGTCAGTTTTGAGAAAAAGATTTAAAGTTTCCTGAAGGTTACAAAGCAAAATCAGCTAGCAATGTTGCATCTTTTCCTCCACTTCTTTTCTTAATAATAATTATAATAATCACAATATAGCTGTTTTTTTTTAATTTTATCTTTGTTATTAGAAATGAGAACGTGCAAAAAACAACAACAGTAGAACAAATATAAGAAACAAATAATGCATTACCTTTTTCATTTTACATCTAAACAAAAGCATTCAAGAAAAAAGTATAATCAAATGTAAAAAAATCCTTTAGTGTATTCATTAAATTGATTATTAAAACCTCAAAAGCAGTTCAATCAAGGGCAGCTTTTCTTGTATCGTTTGATTTGCATTAATGCGACAGATAGCCCATATATTAAGACCTACTGTAATGCACGGATCTCGTATAACAGTTCCCCAAACGTTCACATAACAGATTATGTTTGCGTGAACTCTTAAATACTGTAATTCTGTGTATATGTGTATTTATTGGGATTGTGCGCTGGCGGAAGAGCCTTTATGCGGGCGCTACGGAAGATTGTCAGCGTGAGAAGCGAGCGAAGAGAAGATACTCCTCTCAGAAAACCTACAAATAAAGATCATTTTAGATGTGTGATTGTTATTTGGAGCATTAGTGTCGCTAGATGAGGGCTTAATGAACTAATTTTTTTGAAAACCTCAAATTCAATTAAAATCTAATCATTATTCTCTTTTTTGTTTGCCTGTAGCTCAAAATTAGTCCATGTGCATTCACACACTCATTTTGCCTGCAAGGGTCACATATATTTGTTTCTTTTTGTCTGTGAATTTTTGTGAAATTTATTTGTGGATCATTATTGTGAATATGAAACAATTCTAACCCCATACAAGCGCTGCAGCACCCATTTCCCCAATCAGCTGAGCCCCACAGATAATGACGGAGGCCAGGACACTTGAGTGCTGGGACTGATGGCAGCCAGGTGGCCTTTGAGAGGCAACAGAGCATCTGTTCTCATCAGCCGAGGGAGCAGCATCGGTCCATGCAGCGGGACATCAGACTGTGCCGGTCTATATGGCAGGTTCTAGCAGGCACGTGCACACATAGACATAAAAGGGGGCTTGAGCACCTGCCCTTTTTCGTCCTCGAAAGAAAGTGCCCTTTTTTCTAGGGAGTTTTTTTTTTTTTATGTATATATGTATGCGTGTGTGTTTCTTTTTGTGCACAGCTTTCCCTGTCAAACAAATAAAAAATCAAAATATCAGGTCAGGTCAGGTCAGGAAATGAGATTGTCTCGGCGCGTGCAGCACAGCAGTGTATCACACATTATTGATCGGCACACGCACATCACAGACAGACAGAACCGCAGACCGCAGAAGTGAAGCCCTCCCTCCCTCTCCAGTTGTGTTTGTCTTGGTGTGGAGGTGAGTGGTGATAAACAAAAGACCTCGAATTTACAGCTAATTATCCAAAAGGCAAATATAGTTAATTTGTCTTGCTAACATCCACGACTCAGGAGAGAGCTACCATGTAAGTTAGCTAAAGTTTAGCTAAGGCAATAGGAAGTCTAGTAGGTTAGACCAGTGCACGTTCTTTTATTGCATGATTCAATTTATTAAGATGCATTTAGATTAAGAATGATCACAAAATTCAAGATATGGGGGCAGAAATTTATATATTTATATAATTTCATGTAGTTAATCAGTATCACGTGAAGACTGACGTTTTGTTTTTCCACCAAAAAGCAACATGATTACAAATGTGATATTGATTTTATACAGCAGTTCAATAAACAAGAATTTAATATTAACACACTTATGTTTTAGACACAATATTAACTGTTTTTGCTCTATTTCGCCAACAAATATAATTTCAATTTGCGTTTTGTTCCTGAATGAATCAACTGTTTAAATGATTCGGTTCAGTCGCAATGACTCACTTATTAACAGTGACTTGCTGCCACCTGCTGGCAGTTTTAATTTCACATTTAAAGTAACTTTTTTTTATTTTATTTTTTTTATAATTTCAGATATCAGTATTCAACGTTTTATGTTTAAAATATCAAAACAGTATTAATGTATTTGTAACTGCAGGTTAAATGCATTCGTGTCCTGCATTAAACAGTGTGTAAATGCGTCTAAATGCCACTTCTAATGCAGCTTCTGTGTTTTCTCTGCAGTGCAAAGATGAATTTAGTCAATACTGATTTCATTTGCTTGGTAACAGCTTAAATGACTTATTCTAACTGACTGATTCAATTGAAGAATTTGACTGAAAATATGATGCACACTCATGCAGGGCTTTATAAAGGTAAAAATGCCCATAAAAGGTAAAAAATCTATTTAAACTTATTGGAAAAGATCAATTTCTATCACTGCTGTCAACTGATCACCACAGAATATGCAGAATATCAAAAACTTAAGAAGTCAGCTGTCCACAGTAGTCCTTAAGATATCAGCACAATAACACACTCAGCAAAATATTGTCTATCGTTATCGATAAAATCCCAGAAAATATTGATATATTTTTTGTCAATATCGCACACCCCTAATATATTTAATGTTTTGTTTAGAAAAAAAATGTAATAAATATGAAAAGTGCCCTTTTTTCCACTTGAGCCCCTGCCCGTCCCTGGGTTCTAGTCTTGCGTGTATGTGTGGGTCAGTTATGTAATTGTAATGTTCTTCTATTAACACTGTTTTGTTGCATTTGCTATGTCTTGTTGGTAAAAATACAGATTTTGCAGTGAGTGGTATATTTCCCAGAGTGTCACTGTTTCGGTGATGTAAGTGTGGTTAAAAGACTCTGTCCAGGTTCATCTCCCTCCATTGATCTAAACTGAAGCGGTTCTATTCTCGTCCTGTCCTGTCCTCCATAGTAATTTTATTACACCGCCAAAAAAAAAAATGTCTTATCTTCTGATTTACTGGCAGAACGCCATCCAGTGACTCAGTAAGCTTTAGTGCTTATTCCATGTTATTTATTGATGTATCCCATTTACATGATTCAATTTACACAACCTGCTAACCGTGGAAGCCTGTGCTCTCTTCTGATTCATTTAATGACATCCTGCAGCAGGATGATTTGAAGTTTACGCATCTATGCTGGAAGCTGGTATCTATGATTTTGGAGTATGAATAATGCTGTCTCATGACAAGTCGGTAAAAATACACGTTTCTGTCACTTTATGATATGAATTATGATATGAGCAGTATCCAAAATTATATCATCATAGCAGTTTTGATAATGCACTTAAGTACAGAAACACAGAGGTACAAACACAGCTCTGCTTACATGTGCTCTTGCACTACTGAGGTGGACACAAAATGCAAGAAGGCATTAATAGAGCTACCTTCAAATGAAACCTGTTGTGTTAATTCAGGTACAGCTGCTTGATATAAACATGTCGACTTTAACTCGCTTGGCTAGCAAGATTCTCTTCAAGATGCTGGTCTATCATAACACTAGTTGAAAGAGAAAACTAGAGAGAGATTAATTAGGGAAGGAAATCATAAAAACCAGGGAAGAAAGCAAATGAACTAACAGCAAGGTAACAAGCACAGCGGGGACAAGATGGGAGACAAATGAGCACATGACCAAACACAACAAAACAACGTGCAGCTGCAAATGAACAAAACAGAACCATGTGCTCACACACAGCAAAACCCCCAGTGTTAATTTAACACTCACTGGACTCATATCAACACTGAAGCAGTGTTAAAGTGAATGAGATAATTAGGTGATTAACTGAGTGATGATTGCCCATTATTGAAGACACCTGATGTTAACAAGCAGAATAACCAAAGGAGAAAATCAAAATTTGTGTCACCATTTTAGTGGTCAGTGTTTACTTTAGTGGGATCTTGACCCTTAAATTTTTTTAAAAGTTTTGTTTGGCTGCTATAACTGAGTTATAACAGCCAGACAAGCGTCATCAGGTGGTGATGATTGTGTTTTAACATAATCATTATTTGACTTGAGTCACTGAGCTTATTTAGAGTCTGATCTCTGAGTTATATTATCTTTATTGGTTACAACAGCTTTGTGATTCCACAGCGAAAGATACTGTATTTTCTATACATTTTGTAGTGATTTCTTGCAAGCTGTTCTGATTTTTTTTTTAAAGAAAAACCTCTTTGTTTTAGGCAGACACAGACATCAAGAATCAGCGTATGAATCTCAACTACGGTGACAAACAGCATATTCAGATAAACAGATCAACTCTGAACATCACAAAACAAGCTACTAAAGTCACATAAAAACAGCAAAAATAAAAGAAAATGGTAAGAATAAAAGAAGTTACAAAGACAATTCAGCTCATAATTTATTCATGCCGCAATGCATGATGGGAGCCAATGATGAGTTTTTATTGCCTACAACATGCTTTTTTGATGGTCACCATTGTTGTGATTCTCACGCTGATTCTTGATGTCTGTGTGTCTAAATTAAAGACTTCTTAAATTGATTTTGGATCAATTTAATTGGAGTAATTTCTGAAAACATCAGTCTGATTATGCCAAAAATGCCAGAGTTTGTATTTTTCACCTTGTTGACGTAATCATTAAATAAAACCTAACTCAGGTATTCAGGTCACTACGTGATGACTAGTTCAAAACATAATCAACACCACAAGCTCACCTTTCCTCTGGTTTGTCTGACTATTAAATTACATTATAACAAAATCTGATGTTAGAAATTTAAGGGTCAAGATCCCAACTAATGCAAACACTGACCACTAAAATGGTGACATACAAATTTTGATTTTCTCCTTTGGTTATTCTGCTTGTTAACACCAGGTGTCTTCAATAATGGTCAATCATCACTCAGTTAATCACCTAATTATCTCATTCACTTTAACACTGCTTCAGTGTTGATATGAGTCCAGTGAGTCCACACTCAGAGTGTTAAATTAACACTGGGGGTTTTGCTGTGCATGAAATCAATCAAGACAGGACAAAAGAGCACACGGCAAGAAAACTGAAACTGAAGCCATGCGCACCAGATGAAGACGCACAACATGGAGCATGAGTGTCTGGATTCTGATGTACTGAAATCAGATCCACAGAAGTGTCTGAATCCAGACGCCATGCCCAAAACGTGAAGACAGACACAGACACGAACACAAACACAGACCATCACAACAGTGGTGTCACAATCCTGTACCCAGTGACTAAAACTGAACTGACAGAAGGCAACAGTGGCCAACTGGTTAAAGAGTTGGACTCATAACCTGGCATGAAATGTAGGTGGGGTAAGTGAATGACCGGTGCTTTCTTTTATCCACAACTGAGGTGCCCCTGAACAAAGCAAACCGATGGATGGATGGATGCACTCAGAGCTCCTAGAAACCACAACTAATTCCTTGCTATATACACTTGACGAATAAACTCGTTCTAAACGCAGGACCAGAACAAAGAAGTTCCACTTCAGCCTGCATTGTCAGTTTTAATGTTTCCATTGAAAAGCTCCCTGTCTTTTTCTTTCTCAAGAGC
Source organism: Onychostoma macrolepis (assembly GCF_012432095.1). Taxonomy (NCBI): domain Eukaryota; kingdom Metazoa; phylum Chordata; class Actinopteri; order Cypriniformes; family Cyprinidae; genus Onychostoma; species Onychostoma macrolepis. Next base: position 23,960,212 of record NC_081179.1, read on the forward strand.
TGTCATTAAAACCACCTACAACATGAACATACTAATTGAAGTAGACGAGTCAAGCATGTCAATGACCATTAGCATTCACTTAAGTGACATGTCAAGTGCCATTGAAAGTGATCTCATCATTTCACTATAAGAGCCAATTTCACTGGAATCAAGTGATTTGATATTGTGGTGACTAATGTAATAGTGGGATTTAGGCCTCATTTTTAATGTAGCTGTACATGTTACGGAATAAAAAAGAGAAAGTAGTAACTGATTTTTCACTCTTTAGTCCAAAAGACAATTTCAATTTCTCAAATATTTTATCATCTAACAGGATATTTGTGATGAAAGCTGTGCTTTTCTATAAATACTACAGCAGACAAGTGCCCCAGAATCATTTTATACTATTTTATAGCAGCCATACAAAATCAGTGATGATATCAGCTTACTATAACCTCAGAAATACAGCAAGAGTTACATGTTTTAAACAAAGAGGAACAAAATCATGTATTCATTTAACTGAAAATTGAGTGTTTAATCTTATCATTATACATTACTGACACTCTATCCTCCAATTTGATACTGTTAAGTGCTTTGACACAATCTGTATTGTTAAAAGCGCTATATAAATAAAGGTGACTTGACTTGACTTGACTTTAAAGATGTGCATTACAAATAAACTCCTCTGCTCTTACAGCTTTGAACAACATGATGCTTAGTTACTTGGTAAAGATATGTTGCTGCTCACACACCCTTCAAATGATCCCCAGAGCTGAAAGAGTGCTTCTAAACACAGTCTATTGTCTACTCTGTCTACTGCTACACAGAAAGAAGAAGCTGATGAAGCAGCAGGCCAAGTGCTCATGATCTAAACCAGGTACGCTTTTCCAGCTATGATCTTATTCTTCATTGTTCGTTGTCATTGCTCCTGCATTCCAGCACTAGTAAGTGGGTTGACTGGAATTCCACAGTAGCATTCAAGTCCCAAAAGATATATTATCACAAAAACACAAAACAAGTACTGTCTGTAAGAGTAGAGAGTGAAGAGCTCGTATGGATGTAATCAGTGCCTTTTTTCTCTTCCTTTAACTCATGAGAGCAAAAAGATCTTAACGTGAGGGGTCCTGACGGCTGAGCAGACTAAATGTAGCTCATTCCTGAGATATCTCCACGCTATCACTGAATGACCTTCTCTGTTAGCCACAGACCTTTATGATTCAAGATAAAAAAAAAAAAAAAACTCTTTAATCTGTTCAATCAGTTATCATCTGCGCCATGATGAATTACCTCATCTCTGCCATCGTTACATCAAACGCCTGTGGATTCCCTCCGTAGGAATATCCCATGTATGGTCTTCTTCAGCAATTGACTGGAGCTCCCTACAGAACTATAGAGATGGAATCGGCTAAACAAAACACAACAGGGCTTCTGTAAACAATCAAATATTCTTAGGCTGAATTCTCTACTCTGATTGGATGGCAGATGTCATAAGAGTAAGAGTGATTAATTGTCTGTAACTCCAAGCTCAGAAGAACTTTTAATCAGGATGCTTGAACAGTGGCAGAAGGAAGTAAATGTGAAAACTGTTTCAAAATAAACACATCCCCGTTGAATTAACCAGCATGCTGGTTAGGTATGTTTTGAAGCATGCCAGCTGGTTTAAGCTGGTCATGAGCTGGTTTGAGCTGGTCCTAAACTGATCATGAGCTGGTTTAATCTGGTTTAAGCTGGTCCTGTGCTGGTTATAAGCCGGTCAGGTGCTGGTCCTAAGCTGGTCTTGAGCTGGTTTAAACTGGTCCTGAGTTGATCCTAAGATGGTCATGAGCTGGTTTAAGCTGGTCATGAGCTGGTTTAAACTGGTCCTGAGTTGATCCTAAAATGGTCATGAGCTGGTTTAAACTGGTCCTGAGCTGGTTTAAGCTGGTCATGTGCTGATCCTAAACTGGTCATGAGCTGGTTTAAACTGGTCCTGAGCTGATCCTAAGATGGTCTTGAGCTGGTTTAAGCTGGTCCTGAGCTGGTTATAAGCTGGTCATGTGCTGGTTTAAGCTGGTCTTGAGCTGGTTTAAACTGGTCCTGAGTTGATCCTAAAATGGTCATGAGCTGGTTTAAGCTGGTTATGAGCTGGTTTAAGCTGGTCATGAGCTGGTTTAAACTGGTCCTGAGTTGGTCCTAAAATGGTCATGAGCTGGTTTAAGCTGGTTATAAGATGGTCAGGTGCTGGTTTAAGCTGGTCATGAGCTGGTTTAAGCTGGTCCTGAGCTGGTTATAAACTGGTCATGAGCTGGTTTAATCTGGTCCTGAGCTGGTTTAAACTGGTCCTGAGCTGGTTATAAGATGGTCATGAGCTGGTTTAATCTGGTCCTGAGCTGGTTATAAACTGGTCATGAGCTGGTTTAAACTGGTCCTGAGCTGATCCTAAACTGGTCATGAGCTGGTTTAATCTGGTCCTGAGCTGGTTATAAACTGGTCATGAGCTGGTTTAATCTGGTCCTGAGCTGGTTATAAGATGGTCATGAGCTGGTTTAAGCTGGTCATGAGCTGGTTTAATCTGGTCCTGAGCTGGTTATAAAATGGTCATGAGCTGGTTTAATCTGGTCCTGAGCTGGTTATAAGATGGTCATGAGCTGGTTTAAACTGGTCCTGAGCTGGTTATAAGATGGTCATGAGCTGGTTTAAACTGGTCCTGAGCTGGTTATAAGATGGTCATGAGCTGGTTTAATCTGGTCCTGAGCTGGTTATAAGATGGTCATGAGCTGCTTTAAACTGGTCCTGAGCTGGTTATAAGATGGTCATGAGCTGGTTTAAACTGGTCCTGAGCTGGTTATAAGCTGGTCATGTGCTGGTTTAAGCTGGTCTTGAGCTGGTTTAAACTGGTCCTGAGTTGATCCTAAGCTGGTCATGAGCTGGTTTAAGCTGGTCCTGAGCTGGTTATAAACTGGTCATGAGCTGGTTTAATCTGGTCCTGAGCTGGTTATAAGATGGTCATGAGCTGGTTTAATCTGGTCCTGAGCTGGTTATAAGATGGTCATGAGCTGGTTTAAACTGGTCCTGAGCTGGTTATAAGATGGTCATGAGCTGGTTTAATCTGGTCCTGAGCTGGTTATAAGATGGTCATGAGCTGGTTTAATCTGGTCCTGAGCTGGTTATAAGATGGTCATGAGCTGGTTTAAACTGGTCCTGAGCTGGTTATAAGATGGTCATGAGCTGGTTTAATCTGGTCCTGAGCTGGTTATAAGATGGTCATGAGCTGGTTTAATCTGGTCCTGAGCTGGTTATAAGATGGTCATGAGCTGGTTTAAACTGGTCCTGAGCTGGTTATAAGATGGTCATGAGCTGGTTTAAACTGGTCCTGAGCTGATCCTAAGCTGGTCCTAAGATGGTCCTCAGCAACTCCTGATCAAGACCATCTCATAACCAGCTCATGACCAACTATGGACCATCTTAAACCAGCTCAAACCGGCTGCCATGCTTCAAAACATACCTAGCATATGTTAGTTTTTTCTAAAGGGATATAAACATGTGTGTGTGGCAACTATAACAAATTACCCAGGACTTCTTGTATGCTAAATGAATGAAATCAATGGCCAAATGGAAATGAGTCATTCCTTTTGAGAACTGACAGTCATAGTAATGTATTTTCAGGCAAATGCTGTACAGAGGGCAGGTGTTGCTCACTCTGTTACATAATCACTGCGTCCATCATTACAAATCACTGGCGACCCATCAACTAAACACTTCCTCAGTATTATTTGTGCATGAGTGCATGTACTCAATTGTCAACGACAGGACAGAATAGCAAATAATGAAACCTCAACAAAGATGTCTGTCAAACAGATGGAAGGTGAAGCAGAATAAATGCAGAGCTGCATGTGATGATGCTTCTGGAGAAGCTGTGGACCAGCAGCTCTTGAACGGCTGAGAGGCTCTGAGGCGTGTGGAGAGCAGGACGGTTAATCAGCTCTCAGTGAGAGGACGTGCTTCAGTAGACCTCGCCGATGTGACATATTCAACCGCTGAGACATGACTGACTGGACCAGCCTGCTTTCACTGGTTTATGTATATGATGACATGAGCAGTATTACAGATACAGAAATGTAAAACAAGTCATAAATATATTGATAGAGTTTTATTTTTACAGTTTTGTTTAAATATTTTAGATCCTTTAACCTCATCCCCAAACCTAACCACTGTACATAAAATTATGAAAAGTAAACAAGCTGGGAAAAAAACCCTGCTATCTCTCAACATAACCCTAATCATTTCCCTAAAATGATATTAAAGAAAAATCTAAAAGGCAGACAAGTGCAATCACAACAATCTATTCCAAAACATGCAGCACCAAAGCAGTCCAAATGATGACGTGCTGCTTTTGAGGTGCTCTCTGGCAGCATACGATGCTTTGTGTGAGGTACAGAATAAAATGTCAGTTGTCTAAGTAGCTAAAATTGAATCCCCACTCTGTGAAGGTGCTCACATCTCATTCAAATGAACACATCACTCATGGCATGTCCCAATCATTGACAAATGAGCATTTGATTTAGCACTTCACGAGGCTGAATTTGTTGAGTTTGGCGGTTACAGTCTCTACTGAGCATGGAGACGAATAAAGCCTTGTGTGCTCCTCTCACAACTCGTCTCTTAATTCCTAACCCTAACTTAACTGATGAACTGAATTGAACCAACACTGAACTGACTTGAGCTGAATAACATGTCTTTGTAGAGCTGCTTTGTAATTGAATTGAGTTTGTTTCATGTACTTCAGAGCTGGAGCTGAAACTGAAGTTGTTTCATAACTGTTGAATTATGCAACATGTTTCATGTTTATAATTGTGAAGCTGCTTTAAAACTCTCTGTATTGTAAAAAGTGTAGTATATATAAAAGTGACTTGAAATGTGTCGATGCAATCATGTAGTCTGAATATTTGGATTACAGCACGTAAATTATGATAAATTTATGCTACACTTGTGGTCTGCTTTATGGTGGTTTTTAACTAAAGCAAAAACCAATATTGCATGATTTGATTGCATGAATGGTTAAATGATTATAGAAATTGTATTCCTTTGGAAATTTTAAAGAGTGCCCTTGTTTAAAATATGTAATATGTAAACATTTGTTCATACAGAAATTACTTACATTTTCTGTTCTCTCAGTATTGTATATTTTAGTGTCTGGTAGAAAAATTTGGTAGAAAAAAAAAAACATATGAATGCTCATGATATTACACTGACTGCACAAACAGCAGCCTCATGTCAAGATCATTTCTGCTCAAACTGGAAGATGTAATGTGACAGTTTGTATATGTGTACTTATAGCAAGGCTCCATCAGTGCTCATGGCCGAGGTGAAGCCGCACACGGGCCACGGTGTTTCTGCTCCAAATGACTACAGCAGTCAGAGAGGAACAGTTTGGAAATAATGAGAAAAGAAAACGAAAGTACATATTAGTACTTTTTGAAAGGGTGTTGCCCCAGTGACAGTTTTCTACCTTTTTTTCTGAGAGTGTGCATTGCAAAAATATTCGATTTTCTGTAATGAGCAAAACATTGTCAAAAGGCAGGACAGGGGTGCACATAAATGTTTATTATGACAGCGGACACTGAAGGAAAGTCTGCCCGATATCACCTCTCACCACGTCACTGCACTCTATACCACAATAGTAGGTTTAGTCAAGCTAAAGAGTAGCTTATTTAACAACAACTGCTGCCATAATGTCAGTGTCCACTGAAGACTGTTATCATGAAGTCCCTGAGAAAGCCGAGACGGGTTCGATTACTCAGTGAGGTCAGGTTACTGTTTAAAGAGACCCTCCCTCTAGAGTATGAGTTTGAGAGTGTGAAATAATACCAATAATACTGACATCTGTCTAATAAACCGCACTACTGTCTGTACAATAGTCCTTTGCCATTTCAAATACGAAGTATCAAACGAGTTCCTTATCTTCTCATAAAAGGACGCATAAAAAAAGACTTACAGTATAGACAGACAAAAAAAAGTGTGCCTTACCTTTTTATAAAGCAATTGAGAAGCTGCTGTCATCCAAAGGCACGGATGATGGCAGATGATTTCCGTAAAGAGCTGAATAGAGGGTCACAGCTAATGTCTTCCCCAACTCAGGGAACATCTCAGCGGTTACAGAGACATTCATGTCCAATGAAACGGTGAGACTTCCAACAGATGGGATGCACGCGGCTAAACACCTTGAGCCGCTTAATAATGAATGAAATGCAACTAGACTCTCAAATGCACATGCTGTCCGTGTGCTCTGTAATCATCACTGCTAGCACTTTCTATTGAGATGTGTGTCTGGGGAAGGAAAAGCTAAATCTTCCATACCAGAATCACACAAATGCCATGTATAAAATCATTCAGTGTTCATTTCTAACTATATATAAACCAATCAGTGCTCGTCCTGAAGGGAGATCTATGATGTGGTCAGTTTAGAGTTGTGGATCTTGTGGATGTGGACCTCAGAGCACCATACAGGAGCCGGACTGACAGGATCTCCTGTAAATGCACTTTAAGTCCAAATTATAGAACTAGGTTTTTTTCATTATTATTTTTTAACCAAATAAAGGTATCTGAATGTCTACAGGAACTAGGAATCCTTACAGTTTGTTTTGCATCTGAGTGGGTTGAGGACAAGTGAAAATAAATAAATAAATAAAAGTGCTAGACAGACAGTGAATGCAAAGGCACTGAAAGAGTTCAAATTGAAAATGTTTTTTGGATTGTGAAATGTGTCATTTGTGACCCTGGAGCACAAAACCAGTCTTAAGTCGCTGGGGTATATTTGTAGCAATAGCCAAAAATACATTGTACGGGTCAAAATGATTGATTTTTCTTTTATGCCAAAAATCATTAGGATATTAAGTAAAGATCATGTTCCATGAAGATATTTTGTAAATTTCCTACCATAAATATATCAAAACTTAATTTTTGATTAGTAATATGCATTGCTAAGAACTTCACTTCAACTTTAAAGGCCATTTTCTCAATATTTTTTTTTTTTTTTTTTGCACCCTCAGATTCCAGATTTTCAAATAGTTGTATCTCAGACAAATATTGTCAGATCCTAACAAACCATACATCAGATTATTTAGATTATTTATTATTTAGATTATTTATTCAGCTTTCAGATGATGTAATTGAGAAAATCTCAATTTTTGACCCTTATGACTGGTTTTGTGGTCCAGGGTCAAATTTGTGGTGCTTTGGATTACTCTAGATGCATAACTATACTATTTCTTAATGTATATATATTGTTGAGGATGTTTATGTATTTTTTCTGTATGTCCTGCTTATTATTTGTAATTTTTTTAATGAAGATTTTGACATCTTTAGATCTCTTTGGTTGTCTTAAATGGCTTTAGGTGATATTTCATAACGCGCCTACGCCTGACAAAAGACTCTGCTGTTGTTTGAGGATGTGTGTACAGCCAAAGCTCATAATTAACCTATCGGTAAGCCCCTCCCCTCAAACGCAGATGAGCCAATGGCAGTCGAGTATCAGTTGCACGGGGAGCAGAACTCGGACATCTTTAGGTTTCAGCGCCATAGAGAAACATTGTAAGATCCGAAGCTTGCATCGGTTTTATGGGCTTTATGTTTCAAAAATGGAAAAACGATGTGCCTGGAGTACTTGTAACACTGATTCCAGGTATCCTGAGAGGATGGGCAATATCAATTATTTTATTACATTTCCTGAATCCAAACAAAACAGAGCAAAATGTCCCTAAGCATTTAACCCCAATCACAATGAAGACAATGAAAATGTTCATTTTCTAGTTGTCATACACTCATTAAGTTACAGTCTTCATCTGCTCAAGCAGAACGTTAATGTTATCTTGTGCTTCAGCAAGGTATCTATAGCTAAAACTAGCCAACGTTAGTTGATGACTGACCCTAACATGAGGCTTCTGCTTGCATTGTGATCTGTAAACCCTTGCTTCCAAATTAATCGAGTTACCCACCATATTTATTTTAAAATCTTTTATAAATCCCTCCATGGCATATTTAATTCCCACTTGAATGGTGGCTCTTCTGTGTCCAGAATTGTTTAAGAACATCTTGTGACAGGTTTTCACTGTGACAGCTGTGAGCAGCTCCGTTTGTTTGTCCGAGGGAGCAACAGTAACTAAGGGGGGCGGGGCTTATGACAGGTCAATTACAGACTCCTTGAAAGCGACTGATTAGTGCAGCAGCAGATCTGAAGACTCCCTTCGGGACGTCCTTCACGCGGGGTTATGTACACTAGCTCTGTGAATATCCAAACACTAACATCCTCTTCAACTAGAGATGAGAACTGCATCGCTCCATAGAAACATCAGCAGCAGCTACACTGAATTATGCTTATTATTAATTTAAGTTTATTACAACACATTGTTTGTACTGCCGTGTGTGATATAGTGTGGGGGCTTACTGTATTAATCTATGCACGTGTTTGAATATTATGTGTGTTTTTTCTGTTTTTATATTTTATGGCACAGTATGAAAATATCATCTATATTACACACAACAAGGCAATACAAACAAAACAGCGCTTTCACAGGCCTCAGTTATGAGTATGAGAGCGATGAGAAGTGGGAGGAAACAGGGAAGAATCTTGAAACACTTGACATTCCTGCATTGAGGATGAACGCGAGCGACCTGTGACAAAATCAGCTGACAAAGAGAATAGCAAACAAGCAGCACACAGACTATAAAAGAGAAATAGGCCCAACAGCTGTACTTTCCTGTTTTAGACACACTATTGAGTGTTGATTCGGATTTTCCACTCAATCCATAGAAAAAGAAAGGAGCTAAAATGGGAAAATGTCAACGTTAGCTAAAGCAGAGTTTCTCAGCTGGACAGTGATTCCTATCCCTGCTCCACATATACGCTTACTACTACGCTAGGTGCATATCCAATCGTTTGTGCGGAGAGTGGAAGCTGAAGCGTTCTTCAGAACATCAGTGGAAACAAATTAAATACGCCATAATTGTTGCTCATAAAGGTAAGAATAATACATCGTTCAGAACTGTAAAGGGTCTATTTTTATTTGTGTGCACTCACAATATCAAGAAAACGTTGTGCTTTTCTAAAATAAAGAAAACTATTAGGATGTCCCGGTCTTGAACAGGAGCGCTTCACAAAAATGAACCGAAACTCAGTGAATATTTTCCTTACAGACATGATGAATATATCTATAGAAAGCTTTGAATTACTACAAAACGAAATAATTCATATCCAAAAAAAAAAGCTCTTTCATTATAATCCGTAAAGAAAATTTTTTTTCTAAAGGCGCGTCCAATGTTGAGATGGCGAGTCAGGATTTTTGACTTCATCTTTGTGACACTGACTCAGAAAACACTTAGTTTATTAATAAATAATTCAAATATCTCCTTACTATTTCCCCCAGACACATTCATTGTAACTTTTGCTGGGGCTTTGCGGCAAGCTTTAGCCTATTTAGCGCGCTCATGTCACGTTGCTGTGGGCGCTATGATCACGAAAATTCATAATTTGCACGTGTTTTTAAGCATTGCGGTTTAAAAACAAGTGATTTAAGCGATTGAAATGCAAACAACAGAACTATTCGCTTTCTGCAATTGGGTCGGATCGAGGCTGGATCATATTCACACCTTAAACGGACCGTACCAGAGTTTGTTTGGAAGCGGACCGAGACCACCTCTTCAGCTGGGTCTCGGTGCGGTTATTTGGTGCGCACCCAAGTGCGATTGCTGTATTCACACCTGCCCAAAAGATCTGCACCAAGAGGGGAAACGAACCAAACAAGACAGGTGTGAATACATCCTTAAATAGAAAATAGACTTAATTGTATTGTATGTGCACTTGTAGTTTATCAAATCTAAAAATTTTAAAAACTGTATTTTAGGATACTATAATATTAATAGAATAAAGATCACTTAAGTGTAGACTACTTAAAGAGCAATTTCATGATTATATTTCATTCACTTCTAAAAAGTGCGCTTTGTGTGTCAAATTATGGCAGGGTTGTGTCTTGTATTTTATCTGTGATTTTACAGAAGGTTAAGCTGCTGTGGAGTTGGACACACCTAGCTTTACTCTGCGGTTCGTTCAGCAGCTGCCGCACAAATAAACATGGGACCCACACAAGCTGATCAGAGGGAAGTCACAGCATCAGTAATGTAGGTAATATCATAAATTAATGTAACAAACTACGCAATTTTGTGTTTGTTTTGTTTTATAACAATCTGTATGTTTGATGTGAACTTCCTAACATTCAAAGCTAGGCCATTTAAAGCTACTGTATAAAGCACTTATATAAATAAAGGTGACTTGACATTTAGTTGCTAAACCTGCTTACTGGATTAATATATTGCTTTGATTCAGTAATTCTGACGTAAGGCCAGACTGAATTTCTGGAACAGCACAAAACAGAAGCTCAAGCGGCATTTGCAGACCGGGCTGTCCTGCACGAAACTCTTGGCTCTCTTCCACCACCCACAATGAAGTAGTCAATTTACTTTAAAACTGCTTATGAAGACGTTTTGCACGCTGCAAGAGAAGAATTCGCTGTAACCCTCCACTTTGGGTTTGGAGAGAAGTGCTGACTGCGAGCCTGCATGGGTGAGTTTGACTCCAGGCCTGACTCTCATGAAACAAAGAGGCTTTCTGTGTGGATGGAGGGGAGTAACAGTATCCCTGAGCCATCTAAATCCACGGATGCATTTGTTTGAGTCAGTGGAGTCGCTCATCTCTAGATGCTCATTAAACGGTTCTGCTCCTCCAGCTCTGTTATTAGTGGGAGACTCTCCACATGCGCCATGCTTCCCGTAAACAGCTCGACAGCAGCAGTCAGAATCTGAGGGGTCAACACTTTTAAACGCGTCTGTAGAGCATGATAGCGGTGTGACTAACTAATTCAAGACAAGTGGACATGTATTAATGAATCTGGGTTTAAAGCTCCTCTCACCAGACGTGAGACTTACACAGAAAAACAGATCACTGGATGATTTTATTACTGTCCCACACACACTGAGTTCAGGGGCTCACGGCACATTCCAGAAGAAAAACCTCTATAAACCAAGTGCATGTAAATAAAACACCACTTACCAGGGCACTTTGTCAGTTTCTCAGAGTTTGTGCGTTCCATTCAGTGAGGCAGCGCACTGGTCTTGAGGGTCTCCACTGCGCGATGTTCACTGCGGATCTGAGACTCGCCTGAACTGAGCGGAGCCCACATCTCTTCGTCAGTCAAGCAGCATAGTTTCAGCCGGGCAAAAGTCCAACCAGACACGAAACCAGTCTATTTCTGTCTGCCATATGAGCGGCAGGGTTGTGCTTTTCAAGACATTCTGTGGTCAAACATGTAATTGCAGAGTGACCGGCTATGGTAAAGTGTAATTGTAGACTTCATCGGATCCAGCCCAGCTGCCAACGGTACATGGTTAAGAACTTTAAACTCCCTTAAAAACAACTGGAGTCACATAAATAAATGTGGGCCTGGAATCCAGATGTGGGATATGGGAGGAACGAGAGAGGTAACAGACGCCGGGGAAAACAGTTAGGACAGCCAGAGCTGCCGCTGCGATGGGAAAGAAAACTCTTTTTTTATGTGACAAGACGACTGTTTTTTGAAAAATCTCAGAAGAGGGGAGGTTTTGGGAGGAGCTGTCTGGGTTCAGTTATTATTCCTAGACTTTTACCATTAAACTTTCAGGGTATCTGATTTCGCTTCAGCTACTCTGTGGAAAAATCAGCCATGGAGGGGAAAAAAAGAAAAAAAAAGCCTATGAAAACAAAAGACAGCACATGCTGAGGAACGCATGGTACATTTCACTGGAACTCACCGGTTCAGAAGCACATTTAGATGTTCGTTCAGACGCTGAAATATACAACTAAAAACAGGGGAGGGAAAATGACCTTTTGCACTTTAATGGCTTGCTGAAAAAAGAGTAGTGACTCGCTGTTGTTTGTAAAGAAGGAGATCCTTGCTCACGCTGTTACGATTTGTTTTCAACTGCAATGACTAAATGACAAACAGCTGTTCATTATTAACAGCGCTCTCTTCAATGGAACATCGCTGAGAAACCAGCGAAAAAGAAAAAAAACAGTCCCTGATTTCAAGCCTGCCACGATCTTCCAAGCTAACTTTCCATGTGAATACCGCAAGAGCCTCCACAGCTGAGTTCATCCAGATGGATTGCATGGAGACCGTGGAAAGGCCGTAAAAACAACTACTGAAAAATGAATTTCTCTGAAATAATGGCTATAATTTCAGGTTATATAATGTGCTCAGAGTACACAGACTTCCAGTAAACTGCCATTAACCACAAGAACAAAACTTACACCAGAAGTGCATATCTTTCCTCTTTGTTTTCTTCAGCAATAGTATGTGTGCAGGAAAACAAATCTGTTTTACATTTCTAGCTCCTTAAAGGGCCTTAATGCATAATTACAGATGCTGTATGATCTGCGGTTCAAGAATTACACAAAGTGTTTGAAGTCAAATTGAATATGTTGATGTTATTCTCAAACAAATATCACCAGATTTAAAGGTTTATTTTTGTGATTCTGATTTAGTGTCACAGAAGCAAAGAGACATTGAAAACATGGACGAATGACTAGAGAATTGTATCTGTGCTTCTAAAGAGGATCTGTTATAATATTACATTCTGATCCTGTCATTTCAGCGGTTCAGCATAAAACGGGTGAGAAATCCAACAGACGCACAGTTTGAAGGGGGAACCGTACTATATTGACACACTATTTTCCTGTTTAATACTGTAAATCTGCTTTGACTCAATCTGTATTGTTAAAAGCACTGTATAAATAAAGGTGACTTGACTTGACTCGACTATAGAAATCAATTGCAACACACCTCTAAAGTTATGAACACCTTTAGAGAGTTCTTAGTTTAAAGTGTTTGGCTGTATAATATCACCAACTTCATATCTTTTTTTTTTAAATAACCATCAAAAGCATTCCTTTTCGAGTAAGATTTATTTTTAAGTAGGCTTTTAAAACGAGACTCGTTGTGCCACCTGTTGGACGATGACGGTGCAACACTTTCTCAGGACGGGTCTAAACCAGGGTCCACTGTCCAGCAGAGCTTAGACTCGCCTGACCGTAGCTGTCTAGTGAAGACCTGGATGAGCTGGTTCAGGTGTGTTTGATCAGGGTTGGACCTCGAGGGCCAGAGCTGAGAAACTCAAATGACTCGATGAATGATCGAACGTATTTATTTGATGGATTTGCGAATGCTTTTTTAAACCACAATGTCAGCAAAGCTCTATTATTGCAGGATTATATCACGTCCAAGCTATTTTGGAGTTCATATTGTTTTGTCGTTTCCTGATGTTAATGGCCCTTATCTTCAGGTTTACAACAAACCCTGCAGATGAGAAACCAGACGGTGAGATTGAATTAGAGAGACGATGCTGAATGAAGTCGTGTTTGTGAATCCTGTGGGATCCTGTCTCCTTTATTCACGGGCAGTTCAGCAGGTCTCACCTGTTTGTTCATACAGCAGAGCAGATGCTCGCCCAAAGCAGGACTGCAAACACTAATGCCTCGGACCCACAATACATTTAATCTTCTCAGAAGTTCATCACAACACAAATACGGTGTTTTCCATTCATCATCACAACCTACACAAACATGAAGGCACAGCCTTGACCAGGCTGGGTTTATTCTGTCCTCACAGAGATGGAGAATAAACACTCGATGTCTTTATGAATCTGATTTATTTCATATAAAAATCTATAGATTTCTCTGTATTTTAGACGCTCTGTCAATACATAAGGAATAATATCACAAGTGCTTAAGTGCATTTTTAAAACTCTGCCTAGGGTTGAGAGAGATCACTGCCGAGGGTTTCTGTAGCTGTGGTCGTTGTGAAAGCGCAGCGGCCCGAGCTCTCAGCTGAAACAGGAGAAACAGAGTATCAGGAAGGCATGGCCACAGCACAGACAGCAGAGACTCTCAGAAGCGCTCACATGCCAGGGCTTCTCCTCCGGCGGCCGAACGCTTGCGAGCCCACGTTCGTGGGGATGAAGTTGGTGTTGCCCATCCCTCCGGAGCGGCTGAGGAAGTCTGCCAGACGGTGAGTGACACACGTGGCTGTGTTACAGGCGCGCTTCTGCTTGCTTCAACACAGAGCCAGAGCACACTCACAGCAGGCTTTACATCACTCTCATGCATTAATCATAGCGTTATTTAGTCTTATTATTTGAGCACATTCACAGACGTCTTACCTGCAGAAATCTTGATGCATTTGATGTGTATTTGTAGAGGCACTCAATGATAACATGCACATGACAATGAATGTAGCTAATAATTTGACAAAGTAACAGTTCCTGATATAAAAATAACTTTATTAACACTTTAAAGAAATCATACTGTTTTTTGGGTTTTTTTCATTAGATTATCTTTACCTTTATAACACACGTATTCACTTATTCAAGAGGCATGTGTAAAATGCACCAAAAAAAACTATTCCTGAATTTGACTATGCACGGAAGAATTTCAATTAGACTTTTAACATGCCTTTCTCTGCCAAAAGAAAGAAAGAAAGAAGGAGAAAGACCAGTGCAACCAGCCGTTTGTGTGCGGTCAGTCAAGCAGGCAGATCCACATGCACACAGTTAGGGTTAGATGGCGTTAAACGTTTCTTCGTAGCTCGTAAACTGATTGCCCTCGAGCAGGCTGCGTTTCTTGCCGGGCGTACCGGCGCCCACGTCCGTCTGCGGGAACGTTTGTAATTTGTGCAGCTCCTGGGAGAGTTTGCCCAGCACGCAGGTGCTGAGATTGGAGCAGCGCTTGGACAGGAATCTGCCCTGGCTGTCGGGAGAAACACACATGCACACGCATCACACACATGCAGGGTCCCAGCCAGACCACCGTTAGTCTTCACTGCATGCGTCAGGTTAAGAGAGAGAACATGCTGTGAGTCTAACAAACAAACTCTGGGGTTAACATGCAGCCATTCCAGCGAACATGCTGCTGTTAGGAGAGCGGACAGGGTTTTACTGCATTATACTGAAACAAAGGAAGACTCGGGCAGAGACTGTGACACGGATCCCTCACTTTACTAACTCCTCTCGCTGAAGACGCTGTGAGAGGACGTACCTGCTGTCATCGTTCGGCGGCTCCAGCTCCTCCGCTGTCATCTGCACCACGTTTTTGACTATAGCGCTCAGTAATCTTCGTGCTTCGTAGTCCATGAGCGCAAATCTGTCTGTCAGAGATTCTGACCCAGGTCTGGAGACAAACACCAAAGAGTTTGCCACCTGCTGAGACACACCTGAAGACTCCATCAGAGAAAATGAGAAAGACTTTACCTCGCTGGGGCAGCGTTTGAGCTGGACATCTGGCACACGACTGCGGCGTAAGCGACGAGGAAGGTGGAGATCTTCAGCATGAACATGGTACCCTGAGACAAACATGCAAAGGGAGGATTTTGGAAGATTTTACTCTCAAACTCTGCGAGGGAGGGCTGCACCGCACACAGACAGGCTCCTCAACAGCTAGTGGAATGATCTCAATCTCACAAAAAGTGCATTTCTAGAGGTCTTACCTCACCTTGTCTTGCTGTTTGATAAAAATATTGATCCTCTGAACTTGACGACCGCCTTGATACTACTGCGTGCGGCTTCTGTGGTCAAGCCCCTATATATTCACTAAGAGCAGTTGTGTCTTATCTGTGTAGGTGTTTAATTATCTCCCATCGGCCAATCATCAGACAGACCGGCAGCAGTCAGCCAATCGTGGCTCTGGCGAACAGATAATGTCTAAAGACTTACTGTGACGTCATTCTTCAGCCGCTAAGTGCTCCATTCAGTAAACTCAAGCCCATTTGAAGCCTTCGATATCTGCGCTTGCATTACATGCAGGTCATTCATTCAGCTTAAATTGAATAAATGCTCTGAATAAACATACAGCTAGATCAATCTGCCTTCCTGACGTCCACAGCAGTGATCTGGTGAAGCACTCGCTCGTGCAGCCACCTGCTGGCCGACACCAGATCACAGCTTCATCATGAATCATCACATGATCAATCACACAGGAGTCCAGGGAACCAGTTTTAAGTTCTGCCGCTTTTATTCAGGCTTCAATATTCGTCAAAGAAGTCACGCAGAAGTATCTTACAGAGATAAACTGTTCACTTACATGAACTGACATGAGATTTCTGACACATCAGGAGATGTTTTATGTGACAAGCACAATGAAAAATACTTAAAATACTAAAGTGTTTAGAATCTCAGTTATTAATAACCATTTATTATTAATAAATCATTTATTCGTGCAAATATTGAATGTTGTACAAACTAAATGATAATAGGCTACTTTAGAATAATAAGGTTTCATTTGATAACAACAGTTAACTTGTTAACATGAACAAACTAAAATGAACAAAGATTAATAATAATGAATAAATATATATATTATGTCATTTCTGTTGTCTGTGTTTCTTTAGGACTCTTATGTTGAAGTTTATTTCTGTTTAATTTTGGTTTTCTTTCTCGTTTAGTTCCTGTTTCTATTAGATTCTATAGTGATTAATTAGGTTCATCTGTTTGGTTCATTTACGCCATTTAGGTGTACACATAACCCTTGTTCTTAAAAGGATATTTCATCCAAAAATGAAAATGTGCCAATAGGTGACTTTTTTCTTCAGTAGAATAATAGAAGATTTTCAGCTGAAACTGTGGTCATTGATGATTCTTAAACTACAAGTCAATGGAAGCATCACTTGAGAGTCAGAAAATAACTAAATGAAGAGCATGCAGGCGATATGAAGTGTGCTGATCTGTTATCACCTGTAATAGAGCCTCAGGCAAGCGGTCTGGAGTCGAATCACTCTTTTGAACCGGTCCTTTTTAGTGAACTGAATGAACATCTGGCACTGTTTGTGGCTGGAGCTACAGATCTACATGTTACTCAATTAAAACTCATTACACTGGCTTACAGTTTTATTTTATTTATTTATTTTTTCAGAATCAATTTTAAAGTACTTTTATTGGTTTATCTCATAATGGCCTTGGGCCAAAATATCTGGCAAATATGTTGGTCAAATATAAAGCCAAGAGAGCTCTGAGACTGCAAGGTTAATAACAGCATAGGGTTCATTACAAACACGTGCTGCGTCCCAGTTCGCATACTATCCGTACTAAATAGTATTCGAAAATAGAATTAGTATGTCCCAAATCATAGTATGTTTTAAAAAGTATGCCAAAGATTCCCGGATGGTCTACTACTTCCGGCTAGAATTCGAAGTGCAGATCGATGCGCGCTCTAACGGCTAATATTGCCCACAACACACTGCGCGGTGGACGAGGAATCGATCAGAACTACAAACACGCATAAAAAGTGTTAAAAAACTACAAACATGGCGGATATGCGCGACCAAACGGACAGGTAGAGAAAGGGATTTGAGTGATAAATAATCAATGTCTAACCTGATGAAAAAATATTTATTTCATGTTATCCACGTTATATTTCATCTGCAGCAACACTATGAACTTTTATAATGACACGTTTGGTCATTAACTTTGAAGTGCATCATTATGCAAACACAAGAGCAGAGTTCTCGACATGAAAGACCCGCGATGTGCTTCTTTATTTCTCTCCTATACGGTAGGAAATCAAATTAAACGAAATGTGTATGATGTTAACTGTGATAAGATGATTGACAGCAGTTTAAACAGTTACAGGATGCACGTAACTAAGCAACAGAGCGTCCCGCAGCTATGACGAAGTAGTCTGTCCCAGAGCTTGCCTGGTGTACTTTTTCTTCACAAAAAGAGCACTTTTAGGGCATAGTATAAGTAGGCGAATTGGGACGCAGCAATGGTTTTATGGCGCCCACATCAGCTGCCTTTAAAGGGGTCGTGAATTGCCTTTTTTATTATTTAGTACTGTTCTCTGAGGTCCACTTATAATCTTATCCAGATTTTTACGTCAAAAACATCATGATTTAGAAGTAATAGGCTATTTCTGCCCTGTGTGTGTGTGTGTGTGTGTGTTTGGGAAGGTTGATGAGGTTGTTTGTACAGTGGGTGGCGCTGCAGCCCGGAAGAGCAGTCGGAGCGCGCGCTCTGTGCTTGATTACTTCCGCCTTCCTGAACCGAGGGAAACTAATCGAGCTGAATCATTGCGCGCTCAGCGGACGGTCGCCTGGTTTATAGCAAAGATGGTGAGAAATGATCATATATTACGCTTTAAGTTACTTCTGCTCTTCTGGTGGACAGTATGTGTTCGAGTGTTGTGGAATGAGGGTGTGTGCAGTGCTGTGTGGTGGTTTGTGTGGTGTTGTGAGTGTGTGTGAGGGAATGATGAGCGTGAGTAAGCGGAATGAGCGCCGGATGATGCAGAAACCCGCACAATAAACAATAAACACCGTCTCTGAGCTTTATATGCTGGCCTTAGCAGATTCACGCGAGTTTGTCTAGAAAATATAGGTAGTTTGTTTTTAGGTTCGTCTATAAAATAGATTCTGTGCGTCTCTTGAACGAGGCCGCAGCTTTCGGTTTCGTTAACGTTAGCTTCACCACATTTATCCCGAAGACTTCATTAAACTCACGCGAGCCTTCAGATGCTACAAAAGTGCTTATAATATGACTTATATCAGTGTTTGTTGTGCTGATTTTAATCTTCATGCTCATTTCATTGTGTCTGGAGCGGACTGACTGAGTCAGCGCTTCACAGTAACGCAAACTGTGCCCAAAATAGGCTTTTCTTTATTTAACCTTATTGTTTTACTCTTCTGTTTTTAGGGTGAAATATGCCCTTGTGCAAAAAAGTACACCTTAACTTACTTTAAAAAGTTGTGACTGTTGAATGTACCGACAAGCATTTATAGTAAAAACTAAAATATACGTTAATGTAATTTCTGTTGAAGCGTGTAAGTCATCTGTTTTAAATGAAATTGCAGTGTAGTACATTAAAAAAAGTAATGTTTAATAAAACACTGTAGTTAAATTTTTAGTATGTCAGTCAACACTTCAAAACAATCTTTAAAAAATAAGATTATTAAAACAATAATTTAAAATGTACTTTATAGTAAACTTTTAATTATCTGACAGAAAGTGCACTTTTTACAAGTGTAGATGAGTTAGTCGTAGTCATGAAGGTGCCTTTTATTTCAATAACACACAATCTCCAACTACAGTTTTTTTTAACACGTTTATGATCTGATGTAGACTGTGTTTCTCTCGGGATGAAGCGTTTCTCCTGTGAGTGAATGAGTGAGAGTTAGTCTGAGTGTAGATCTTCCAGATGCTGTTAACACCATCTCAATCGTTGTGTTGATTTCTGTGCAGTTTCGGAACCAGTATGACAACGATGTGACGGTGTGGAGTCCTCAGGTAATGAGCCGCTGGTTCCTCAGACGTCTGGCACCTGCTGGTGAAGTGTTGTTTATCTGTGGGTTTGTGTTCAGGGCCGCATTCATCAGATCGAGTATGCGATGGAGGCAGTGAAGCAGGGCTCGGCCACCGTCGGACTCAAATCACGCTCTCACGCCGTTCTCGTGGCCCTCAAGGTACTCCTACACCACACCTCAGTCACGTGTCCGCTTGAGGAGAGCTGTAGCAATAAAGCAGTGAGCAGTACAGCGTAGCATCGCTCTGATTAACAAACCCTGTTTGTTTGCAGAGAGCTCAGTCTGAGCTGGCCGCCCATCAGAAGAAGATCCTGCATGTCGACAGTCACGTGGGCATCTCCATCGCAGGACTGACGGCCGACGCCAGACTCCTCTGGTAAAGCGCAGGCCGTCTGTAACGATCAGCGCTGCAGAGCTCAGTCAGAGCAGCGGCGTGTTCACGTCCTGAACCAGACGAGGCTGTGAGGCCTCAAATACATGCATCCAGTGCATTGTGCTACTGATTTAGGGCCCTATGAAATCCATTTTATTTTTTTCCCAAATTCTGTTTTATTTTATTTTTCCAAATTCCTTTTTTGTTTTTTCGTATAAAATTTTCTAGACTCTGTTTTAATGGTTAAATATAGTTTTATTAATCAAAGCATGTGTAATTAATTGAAATCATGGAACTTAGTTTTATTTTTTACCAAATTCCATTTTCTATTATTTTTTCTGGATTCCATTTTAATGGTTTCATTAAATATTAATAATCAAAAGCGTCTCCAATGAACTAATTAAAAAAAAAATAATCATGTGTATTTACATTTTTCAGCTAAATAAATTCTGGCAAATAATATTTCTGCTAAATACTCCTTTAAAACTAGTGTTTTAAGAACAATTTTATTAGTAGTAGTAGTACTATCATTTCATTAAGTAATATTTCTGTCACAGTTTCTTCA
This sequence comes from Onychostoma macrolepis, assembly GCF_012432095.1. Classification (NCBI taxonomy): domain Eukaryota; kingdom Metazoa; phylum Chordata; class Actinopteri; order Cypriniformes; family Cyprinidae; genus Onychostoma; species Onychostoma macrolepis. The sequence goes on from NC_081179.1 coordinate 23,980,481, forward strand.
AGTTAAACTGAACTTTTATTTTGACGGGTTGCTGTGAAGACCTTTAAGTTTCTGATTGTATATGATATGGTCAGTGTGTGAATTTACATTTTCACTCACTAGCCAATTTGGCTACTAAATTTTTATGTTACCGACCATTCATGACTTCTACGAGCCAAAAAAAAAAGTTCTGTCGTGCGGCTCGCGTCTGGTGGTGAGTCTTTTTCCACTCTTCGTTATTGCTCAACGCAAAGGAAACCAGCGCCCGCCGTGCCGGTAGTGTCGGGTATGTTCAAGCAAGCTAGATATGCACAGATGCTGTACTTACTATATGACTCACAAGTTCAGTATTTGCGCTAGATTTGACTTTAATGAACTTGCCCAAGAAATTAATAAGTAAATAAATAATACTATAATAAATGAATTAATATTCACATACACCAGGGATCCTCAAATCTGGCCCACTAGATGCCCTTTCCTGCAGAGTTTAGCTGTGACCCTAATCAAACACACCTGAGCATGCTAACCAGCGTCTCCAGAATCACTAGAAGATCACGGTCAGGTGAGACTGATCAGGGTTGGAGCTGAACTCCGCAGCGCATTGGCCCTCCAGGGAAAGATCTGAGGAACCCTGACATACACTATCCATATCGCGTTTTCATTTAGATATACTGACCTACTATTGATTTATCCATCCAAAATTTCCCAAGATCCACGACGTTCCGCGTGATACAGTAAATTCTGCTTTCATGACTGGGTTCCACGATTCCGTCCGTGTTTTCTGCATCGCAGAAGTCATGTGGCCCTACTGATGATTGATTATCTTGAATGTTCTTGTGCTCATGGGTATCTCTGTCTCTTTCTGAAAGTAACTTCATGCGTCAGGAGTGTCTGGACTCCAGGTTTGTGTTCGATAGACCTCTCCCTGTGTCTCGACTGGTCTCGCTCATCGGAAGCAGTATCCTTTAGCCTGTCGCTCTGCAGAGCTGCGAAAGCCACTGTTTCTGTCTCGTGCTGGGTGAAGGATGTATGTTTCTTTATCACGTGTTTCCTCAGAGACTCAGATTCCCACGCAGCGCTACGGCAGACGGCCGTATGGAGTCGGGCTGCTGATCGCAGGATATGATGTGAGTCCTGAGCTCTGATCGTGTGTGTGTGTGTGTGTGCCTTCAGTGACGTGTTCAGTCATGGATTCTTGCTGTTTTTGTGAACTGTAGGACATGGGGCCGCACATCTTCCAGACGTGCCCCTCGGCCAATTACTTCGACTGTAAAGCCATGTCGATCGGCGCTCGCTCGCAGTCGGCCCGCACGTACCTGGAGAGAAACATGGAGGCCTTCCTGGACTGTAGGCTATCAGGACACACCTCACATCATATAAAAGAGCGGAGGACACGTCAAACTCCATATAGAACTCCTCTAAACTGCGTTTTTCTCTCTTTTTATTATCCTGCAGGCAGTTTAAGACCTATTCGCTAATGCAATAATTACAAATACATGAAAATATACCATAGCTCACACTTCTATTAAGTGCAGTTAGCTGAACTTCAGAGTGCTTTCTGACCCACTGAATAGGACTTATGTAATTTAATTTTCTTTGAAATATGAAGTGTACTGCTAAACGTACTGATCAGTATCGTGATTAAATGTCATGTCTTTAAACATATTTGTAATTACACATTTGTGCTGATAAAATTGCAGTTTAGTACATTTAAAATATATTAACTTTAAGTAGAATAACACATTACAGTTAAGCTTAATAATATAGTACATATTAATAATAAAGTACATGTTCTTTAGGATGTTACTCAGCACATCAAAACAAGTACTTAAATACTTCTTAAAGCACGACAAAAGATTACGAAGTTATTATGACATGAACTTTAAAGTGTACAGTGTGTTAAGAAACACAGTGGTGACAGTAGAACCCGCTTTATATGAAGCGTCATCATCTACTGTGTACTAACCTTTAAATGAATCATTTGATATAGTGTAGATATTATTGTGTGGATATATTATAAAATACCTGCATGTAGTTACATCTATAATTACAGTGATATAAAGTGGCATTATATTATCTGCAGTTGTCTTTAAAGATTTGAAGTCAGCACAGGTTCTGTTCAGCACTAGTTCAGTACAGTGAAGTGTGTGTTTGCTGGAGAAGCCTGACTGCTCGGCTGATCACGGTTCTTGTTCTGGTTCTGCTCGGCAGCTAATCTGAATGATCTGGTGCAGCACGGCCTGCGTGCGCTGCGAGAGACTCTTCCCGCTGAACAGGACCTGACCACAAAGGTTTGACGCTTCATCCAGTCGCTGTTCTCGCGCTCGTTACACCGTGACACTACTGACTGCTGCTTTCCTCTAGAACGTGTCCGTGGGGATCGTGGGGAAGGACATGGAGCTCACCATCTACGACGACGACGAGGTGGCGACGTTCCTGGAGGGTCTGGAGGAGAGGCCGCAGAGACGGGTGAGGGTTATTCCCGCTGAGTGCAGATCTCTCAGCGGCTGTGATGTATTGATGGTGTTTGTCGTCCGCAGGTGGCCCCGCCGGCCGATGAAGCGGCTCCAGCTGTTCCCGATGAGCCCATGGAGCACTAACACACTTCTCCAGCTCTGTCTGTCGCTTCGAGGTGATCGCAGCTTCTCCGGCTCACCCAAATAAAACAAGACCTCTAACATTTAAACTCCTCACACATTACACGTCACGCAGTGAAACCTTCATTTTCTATCTGTGAGTTTGAGTAATAAAGCTGTTTTTGTTTCTTTCTGAGTGTTTTTGTGCTCTTCCTGTGGAGGTGAGATTATTGAATAATTACCTGTTCAGTGCGCTCTCGATCAGACTACATTACTAAACTCCATTCTCTGCTGCTTCGCCAGAAAACGCTTCACGTTCATCACGTAAGCCCTTCTTTGCCTATAGTGCAAATTAGAAATTAGAAATAAATTGTTCAAAAATAAGTGATTGCTGGGTTTGTCAGTCATTTCAGTAATAAGACTAAATTGCTGGACCCTTGTTGTCATTGGCAGTGTTGGCGAAAGATACTTTAAAAGTAATGCATTACACTATTGCGTTACTCCCTAAAAAGTCACTTTTTATGGAAAGTAATGTTAATTTTTCTTATCTGGGCTGGGCTTATTTACTGTTTGTTATTAATAAAGAAAAACAAAACAACAATTGGTAAATGTAAAAGCACTTATGTTTGACAGGGAAAGGCTGAAGGAAAGGATGGTTCCCGTCTGTTCAGTGAAGCTGATCTGGATTGAGTGAAGGATCGGACGCAGGAGAAGAAAGTTAACATTCTTCAGTAAAAAAAAATACAAATGTTATGTTGCTTACTACAGTAGTCAACATTTGAAGCGGATCAAAAAAGTTCAAGACGAGAACGTATTTTGGTTTTAGGACAACTTTGATGAAAGGTTTTGATCCACGTCAAATGTTAACTAGTATAGTTGAAAGACATTGGTTAATAGAGCGGGATTTATACACGAATGATACCTGTGATATTTAACATATTTAATCATTGCTGGTTTGTGTCATATTCTCTGTTGTTTCTGAATCTGTTTGTATGCAGTGAGGTGAGTAAATGCATGTTGAACTACAGTAAGATCATGTTCACACTCACTTTCGCTCAACATGCTGTCAGTCAACACATGGAGAATTAAGCAGCTGGCGTTACTTATTTGAAAAAGCAACTCAAGAGTAATGTGTTACTGTACTGGTTTCTTGAAAAGGGTAATCTTATTGCGTAACTTGAAACTCTCCTCACTCCCAGCACTGGTCTTCGGCTCTGAGCGACTCTATGACAGGCAAGACATGAAGTTACCAGAGTATAATGCCCTCCACAGATCTGAAGACCCCATCAGATCTTGCATTCATACGTCAGTAGCAAGTGTAGAGATTAGTAACAAATGAATGACGGAAAGTTGATTGTACTGATGAGGAACTGTATTGTGCTGCAGTGGATCGATGTCCACGTCAATCATGCCAGAGCTCAGTCTGATAACAACAGATCTACTCTTCAGACGGTCACCAGTCTCACTGCAGAACAGAGCCTCTGTAAACCAGGAGAAACCCTGAGGTCTTTATGGAAATGAGTGTTTTGAAAAGCTCAAGCCACTCTTAAACTCAGGTGTATGTATGTGTTCCTTCTGAAAGAGCTCAGATCAGACCCGAGATCTTCATGTGTTCATATCTCACTGATGAACTCTTCATCTCAGAAACTAATGAAGATGCAGTTCACTGCATGGAGAACCACAGAAATAAACACCAGGTGTGTGTTTGTGGTGTTTTATTAACACAAAATACAGCAGTCAATGATAAACATGCAAGCATGAAAAGAGAATATAAATAAATCATAAAAAATAAAAGCATCAATCACAATGTTTACTACACAAGCGATGAAATGAGAAGCACAGACGCAAAACTAAATGGAATTACAGAGCTTTCAGTAATAATGTGAAAACTAACTATGAAAAATAATAAAAACCTTTACTGCAGACCTGTTAAATTAGTTTGTTGTACATTGCAAGTTGTTTTCTTTAGATGATGAATTTTATGTAAATATAGAGTATATAATATTTAAGATCCAAAAAATTTGAATTTGCAGAACTTGCATTTGAATGAGAAAAATGTTCATTTTTGTACACATTTCTTGGACCTCTAATATTATATACTCTATATTTGAGGTCCAAGAAATTTGAACAAAACTTTTAATAGTTCTCATTCAAGTGCAAGTTCTGCCGTTTACAGGACGATCAGAGGTGTTCAGTAGAAACGCCCTGAACTCTGCATATTGTTGACATGAACACAGGCTGAGGTTCCTGTTCAACAGAGCGCTGTGAAGGGCATCCACTGAGCTCGCGTGTGATGTGTCTCACAAACACATCCAGAGAGAGACAGCGAGCGCTCAATATAACGTGAAGGTGTCCGTGCAGCAAACCAATCTTATTATTTAGATGGTTCATTGTTTGTTTCTCCGCCTGATGGTGCTGTGTTCTGACACTGGGCTGGGTGTGATGTCACTTCCTGTTTGAGTGTCTGTCCCTGGCTGTGACTGGCTGGTGGAGTCCTCCATCTCTGTGTTGGCATCTGTCCTCTGGTCGCTGGTGGACTCCTGGTCAGGACGGTTCGTCTCAGGATCATGGCTCTCTCTCATCTGAGCGTTTGTGCTCACGGGAGGAGAATGAACACAACAGAAATGCTCATTCGGCTCTTTCTCAGCAAGATCTGCGGAAATAAAACGCTGCGATCGTGATTACAGGCCTCTAGGATGCGTCAGTGATTGTGAGCACAGCATGCGCGTCTCACCGCAGTGGTGGGTGTTTGCTGGGATGGCGTCCACGAAGCGCCCCTCCTGCATGACGCGAGTGATCTCCTGCAGCTGATGCAGCAGCTTCTGCTCCTCATCCACGGCCACCGGTCCTGCCACACTGAACACACACGTCACACACTCATGTCACGTGAACACACACACACACAGAGCGAGAGATCACACCTGTCAGAGCCGGCGCTGGCTGCAGAAATGATCCTCTCGATCACGTCCTTCGTCTCGTTCAGTCTGTCCTGCAGCTGAGCCAGCTCAAAATCAGCTGAGAGAGAGACGGATCGTTACTCAGACACACAGAGACAGCTGCTCGTCAGTGGAAAGCTGTTTAAAGCGACACAGTGTCCAGGTTGTGTGTTTGTGTTCATACTTATTTTCCTCTTCATGTTTTCGGATCTGACTGCAGTGAATCGGCTCTCTGGAGGTTTGGTCGTTTTGCCTTTGGACGTGATCTTTAACAGAAACAAACAAACTTCTTGTTACGAGTATGATAGAACCATCACTTCTACCACAAAAGACTGCTTTATAAATAATCTTCCTGATTTATCTCAGTTCCTCAGTATATCCAACAGCTCAGAACAGCTTGATGTTGTAACTGAAACGGTGGACTCTCTCCTCTCTAGCGCTTTAGATGCGGTTGCTCCTTTACGCTTAAGGAAGATTAAGGATAAGAGTCCGACACCGTGGTATAATGAGCACACTCGCATCCTAAAGAGAGAAAAATGATATCTGTGAGGAATTCCAGTCAGGATTTAGAGCGTATCATAGTACTGAGACTGCTCTCATTAGAGTTACAAATGACCTGCTTCTATCATCTGATTGTGGTTGTATCTCTTTATTAGTTCTACTGGATCTTAGCGCTGCGTTCGACACAATCGACCACAACATTCTTTTGAATAGACTACAAAACTTTGTTGGCATTAGTGGAAGTGCCTTAGCATGGTTCAAATCGTACTTATCTGACCGCCATCAGTTCGTAGCAGTGAATGAAGAGGTATCATATCGATCACAAGTGCAGTATGGAGTACCTCAAGGCTCAGTACTAGGGCCGTTACTTTTCACGCTTTACATGTTACCCTTGGGAGATATTATCAGGAGACATGGTGTTAGCTTTCACTGTTATGCTGATGATACTCAGCTCTATATTTCTTCGCGCCCGGTGAAACACACCAAATTGAGAAACTAACGGAATGCATAGTCGATATAAAAACTGGATGACGAGTAATTTTTACTGCTAAATTCTGAAAAACAGAGGTGTTAATTATCGGACCTAAAACCCCACATGTAACCTAGAACATTATCTAACACTTGACGGCTGCTCTATCAATTCTTCTTCACCAGTCAGGAACCTAGGTGTGCTGTTCGATAGCAATCTGTCATTTGAAAGCCATGTTTCTAGCATCTGTAAAACTGCATTTTTTCATCTCAAAAGCATATCTAAATTGCGACCAATGCTCTCAACGTCAAATGCAGAAATGTTAATTCATGCGTTTATGACCTCAAGGTTAGACTATTGTAATGCTTTATTGGGTGGTTGTTCTGCACGCTTGATCAACAAACTACAGTTAGTCCAAAATGCAGCAGCTAGAGTCCTTACTAGAACCAGGAAATATGACCATATTATAAATAACAGTGACTTGCCAAACACGCGTGACCTGAGCCTCCGGCTGAAGCGTGTGAGATGCGGTCTCACCTTGAACAGAATGTAGAGGATGTACAGTAAGATGGCGAAGCCGTAGATGGGGATGATCTGGCCGGCGAGGTTGGACTTTCCTCCGGGGCCGGCTCCGGCTCCTTTGGCCCGGGCGATGGCCTCAGGGTTGTGAGCTCTGGAGGACCGCTGCTGCTCCTCAGATACAGATGCAGGGGGTCTGTGCGCAGTGGGAGGAAAATGACCCGCGGGCCCTTCGAGACACATTCACACACCACCATCAGTGTTTGGATCCTGGTCATAATCACCCTTTCATCTCATCAGATAACACTTCCACACATTTACAGAGCACCACTGTTTATTTAAGGTTTTTGTATATATTTAAAAACCATTTCAAATACATTTCATGTCAAGTTGTGTTTCAATACGTGTACATGCAGCGTTTCAGTTACTCTATTCTGCGGTTATGCTTTACAAAATGTATTTGTATTTATTTACAAAATCTAGCCTATTTATTTTCATTTTGGCCACAGGTGCGTTTGTGCTAAACTCTGGTTTAGAGGACAATGCAATGCCTTTCAAGAATCAAATGCAGAAAACACGTATATTTTCAATGAACCTCGAAAGAAAGCGATCGTGCACTAATGAAAGGAAATAAACGATGCGCGCGGATACCAGACCTTCTGCGTGCGCCGCGTCTCTCTTTCCTCGCGACAGCAGCATCTTCGGCAGCAGGAGCGCGACGCACAGCAGCACGCACGACACGATCGTGAGCTTCTGAAAGGTGGACACGGACATGTTTACTGATATCTGACGCCGGAGCGACTCCGGACTGACCGCATCTGCATCTGTGACGCGCACCTGACCCCGCAGCCTCCTCCTCCCGCGGCTGCCATGGAAACCGAATATATTACAGGATCAGAGAGAATAATTCTCTTATCGGAGCTTTTCACAGTGTTTTCAGTTCAAACGGAAAACTGTGTGTCAGCGGCGTCATTATTGATTTGTAAAGTAGCCTGCCGTGCAGCCGGCGGCTGAAACTGCGCTGGTCACGTGACCACTGAGACTTTCCTCAGCGCTGATGAAGACACACTAATCACAGACGCTTGCGATTGTGTGAGTGCTGATTTTTTTTTATTTCTATACATTTATTTAGACTACTGGTACAATTTCAATTTTTATGTCATTTTTATTTTTATGTTAAATTTTTAATCGATTTAATTACCAGGTTTAAAACGTTTACACATTTGTTGTACAACTATCTCCGTTGAGTCTTATTTCAGCGTCACAGGAAAACGATAACAATAATGTGTAACACAGTTTGTATTAGTATACAGCCCCTTTAGAGTATAATTGTTTATATGATGTATAAAGTTTGTCAAACACGCGTACTTTGTTCTTGCTGTAAATGAAATAAAGGCCCTTCATGTGGCGACGGTGTTCCTCTCGGTCTTTCAGTCTATGATGCTGATTTGTGCGCATGCGTGTCGCAGCAGCAGTTTGGACTCCAGCCTGCAGGCGGCGCTCTCTCGCTGAGATCCCGCTCCACGCGATCGACACGCATTATCTCGCGAGATCACGGGTCAGCTTCCTCTTTGCGTTCTCTGCCGCCATGGTAGGTGCTCACGAAGAGCTCTCTGAGTGTGATTAAACATGATCCTTCTCAATCCTTTGTGAAATAGCGTCAGAACAGCGTTATAGCGCGTCGATGTGGTGCGCTGTAGGTTTAAGTGCGATCATCGCTCTGTATTGTGCGGATGTGTTGCGGCACACGGAGATATTTTCGCGGTATTGTTGAACTGTAGCGGTGCTAGCTTCGGCGCGCGGCGGTGCTCCTCAGGAGTCTGGTGAAGCACCGCAGCGTGTAAACTACATTAATCGTGTAAACTACAATGACTTTGATGTGTTTTCTCCACAGCCGACCAAGAAGTCCAAGACCAGGAAGCTGCGCGGGCACGTGAGCCACGGGCACGGGCGCATCGGTCAGTACCGCGCGAGGCTGCTGTGTGTGTGAATGCTGTGTGTGTGAATGCTGTGTGTGTGAATGCTGTGTGTGTGAATGCTGTGTGTGTGAATGCTGTGTGTGTGTGTGTGTGCTCTCTGACTGTAAGCTCTCATCTAGGCAAGCACAGGAAGCATCCTGGGGGTCGAGGTAATGCTGGAGGGATGCACCATCACAGAATCAACTTCGATAAATAGTGAGTAAAGTGTGTGTGTGTGTCCTTCAGCTTCAAAAGCTGCTCGTGTCAGATCTGAGATGTGCAGTGTGTGTTTCAGTGCTCGACTGTGTCTGAAATCCGTGTTTCTTTAGGAAACCTGGAAATATCAGGAAACGCGTCTTCAAGGCTCAACCCATTTAATCACAAAGATTTCTCAGACATGAAAACATCAAAATGTGTCATTAGTAACCCCTTGAAATAATCAATCAATCATTTTTTGAAATTATGGGAAAGTTTGTTTTATGGTTGGTCACAATAGTGTGGGATAATGTGAATACTGAAATTAATATTTCTGCAGTCATCAATTCTTGTATGTCTCAGCCCAGTTATTAACCCATTTAAAACTTTCATCACACTCCGTGGTTACTATATACATATAAAAATAACCTTATACAACTCTGAATAGATATACTAAGATAAAAATGCAAAGTTCTCCAGCTGGTCACTATTGCTGTCATCAAGACGTTTACTCATTCTGTGACCACACTCAACAAAACTAGCATTAATATATGAATTCACAATTAATGCTAAAGATGTTTTTATCATACTTTATTAGTCTTTTGTTTTGGTGCTTTGATGCACATTTAATTGAGACCCTTGTTGTTTTTCCATATTTGCAGAAAATGCACTAAAACATCAGTGAGGTTTATAGAGCTTTATAAATGTAATCTTTCTTTATGGTCACTGTTGTGGGGTTAAATGGGTTAATTCGGCCTTTAAAAGACATTAAGGTCTCAATACGTGTAAAGTCCAATCTTTTCTATGCCGTCAGCAGATGTTTCAACCAAACTCGCTCATTTTGACCGGTTCCACAGAAAACAAGACGTATCTTATGCTGCTTTGCTTCTGAAGTAAATGTATCTTGGTTCAAAACTCTTCAGATGTTTTGCCGTGTGATCAGAGTACAGTAAGAGATGTTTAAACTGTGTGTGTTAATGCAGCTCACTTGACCTTTTTATTGATACCATAGACATGTTGCTTCTAGGGCTGAGCAAAATTAAAATCTAGAAAATAAATATATAAATTAAAATGTTATATACACATCTAACATTTTAATGGATTTATTTATTCATTTTCTTTAGAACGTTCAACTGATTCTCAGTATTTACAATTTTTAACTTAAAAACTTGAGTCATGTAATATTTAAGTTGACATTTATTAACCCTCTAGCTGCAAAAAAAATCAATTCCAAGTGCAGCACATATGAAGCTGTAAATGTTAAACAAATCACTTGTTCTCTGCAGGAAACATGCATGAACTACAGCAACTTGTACAAACTTGTCTTATATATGTGACCCTGCACCACAAAACCAGTCTTGAGTGTCAATTTTTCGAAATTGAGATTTATACATCATCTGAAAGCTGAATAAATAATCTTTCCGTAGTTGTATCTCAGACCAATATTGTCCGATCCTAACAAACCATACATCAATGTGAAAATCTGGAATCTGAGGGTGCAAAAAAATCTAAATATTGAGAAAATCACCTTTAAAGTTGTCCAAATGAAGCTCTTAGCAATGCATATTACTGATCAAAAATGAAGTTTTGATATATTTATGGTAGGAAATTTACAGAATATCTTCATGGAACACGATCTTTACTTAATATAAAAGAAAAATGTATAATTTTGACCCATACAATGTATTTTTGGCTATTGCTACAAATATACCCCAGCGACTTAAGACTGGTTTTGTGCTCCAGGGTCACAAATGTTCAGAAATGAGGAAAATGCTTTAAATAATTCTGAAGTCGAGGTAATTGTGAGGTTTCTGGAGTGCTGATTGTTGTGTTTCCCGCAGTCATCCCGGTTATTTTGGTAAGGTGGGCATGAGACATTACCACTTGAAGAGGAACACTCTCTTCTGCCCCACCATTAACCTGGACAAGCTGTGGACGCTGGTCAGCGAGCAGACGAGGGTCAACTACGGCAAGAAGCCCGACGGCCCGGCGCCCATCATCGACGTCGTGCGCGCTGTGAGTGATCTAGAACCAGAACCAGGACTGGAAAGCGCACCTTGTGTTAATCACTTGTGTCTGTCTGAGTGGGTTGGTCTGCACTCACAAGGGTCAGAGGTCCTCACAGATGTAGTAGAATGTGAGAGAAATGGCTCGAGGACAATTGAAGTGTTTGCCTTCTTGTGAGGCGGATAAATCAAGTGTTTAGTGTCTGAGGTTTCCTCTCTATTAGTCTTTCAAGGAGTAGTTCACCTTCAAAATGAAATGTTGAACACAAAAGATGATCTTTTGACGACAACTAAGAAAGAAACTCGTTCAGTAAATGATGACCATTTTTAAGGTGAACTATTCCTTTAAATTTGAAAAGGTCCTCATACAGAGTTTCATATCCCAATCCAAAAAAGCATGCTTTTCCAGATGTTTATTTTCTTAAGCATATGCTGTGTGTTTGAGTGATCTGTGTGAAGTGTCTCTGGTTCCAGATGATTATGCTGATATTGTGCTGTTTTTCAGGGCTACTTCAAAGTGCTGGGAAAAGGCAAACTGCCCAAGCAGCCGGTCATCGTGAAGGCCAAGTTCTTCAGCAGACGGGCCGAGGAGAAGATCAAGGGTGTGGGAGGAGCGTGTGTGCTGACCGCTTAAACTCCTTTTGCTAAATAAAATATGTGGAAAACGAATGCTCCTTGTTTGTGTTTCTCGAGTCACAGCGAGTGATTTTGTGCTGATGGAAACCTGGCAGGTGACCAGCTGTGTTCTGGCTTCGAGGTCCTCTTCAGGTGTTTACAGCCTTGAATCTTATCAGCGGCTGTACTTGGATGTCCACCGCGATCGTTTTATGTATCGTTAAACTGAACACCAGCTTCTGGATGGTCTCGTGTTCTTGGCGGATGAAATCAGGGGAAAAGCGTCATCATTGCTGCGGGTGAACCCCTGGTTACTGTAGCTGCTGGTGTTGTTTTACGATGGAAAGCATGTTAGCAGGAAATCTAATTGAATCCTGGGTTTAGTTCAGGAACTTTAATCCTGTTACTTCACATTATTTTGACAGGAAAAATGCGCAAAGCAATACAAACATCTGAATTTGTAGATAGACTACATGATACAAGTATATACACTAAAAGCTTAGGACAACTTTGGTCAACATTAGAAGTGGACCAAAGACAAAAACACATTTTGGTTTTAGGATAACTTTAACTTTTTTTGATCCACTTGTGTATATGTTATATATTATATATAACATACACGTGTGTGTGTTGTGGTTGGTTATTTTTTCTTGATGTTTGCTGTCACACCATAGGATGAACTTATGGTACAGTTCAGTAAAAATGTTTAAAAAAAACAATGAAAGAATTGACGAAGTCAGGGACCCTTTATATTTTCTCAAAGATCAGACTTCACACTATATAAATATATGCATTTCTTTTTCAAAAAAGGTATTTTACAAAAAAAAAACATGGGTAGCTGACAAATAGGCAGTAAATATATATATATATATATATATACAGGTGCATCTCAATAAATTAGAGTGTCGTGGTAAAGTTCAGTTATTTCAGTAATTCAACTCAAGTTGTGAAACTCGTGTATTAAACTACTTCAGTCTGTGTGCATTGAATTTATTTAAGTCTTTGGTTCTTTTAATTGTGATGATTTTGGCTGACATTTAACAAAAACCCACCAATTCACTCTCAACAAATTACAATACTTCATAAGACCAATAAAAAAAAAACATTTTTAGTGAATTGTTGGCCATCAGGAAAGTATGTTCATTTACTGTATATGTACTCAATACTTAGTTGGGGCTCCTTTTGCCTGAATTACTGCAGCAATGCGGCGTGGCATGGAGTCGATCAGTCTGTGGCACTGCTCAGGTGTTATGAGAGCCCAGGTTGCTCTGATAGTGGCCTTCAGCTCATCTGCATTGTTGGGTCTGGTGTCTCTCATCTTCCTCTTGACAATACCCCATAGATTCTCTCTGGTTCAGGTCAGGCGAGTTTGCTGGCCAATCAAGCACAGTAACACTATGGTCATTGAACCAGCTTTTGGTACCTTTGGCAGTGTGGGCAGGTGCCAAGTCCTGCTGGAAAATGAAATCAGCATCTCCATAAAGCTTGTCAACAGAAGGAAGCATGAAGTGCTCTAAAATCTCCTGGTAGATGGCTGCGTTGACTGTGGACTTCAGAAAACACAGTGGACCAACACCAGCAGATGACATGGCAGCCCAAATCATCCCTGACTGTGGAAACTTCACACTGGACTTCAAGCAACATGGATTCTGTGCCTCCACTCTTCCTTCAGACTCTGGGACCTTGATTTCCAAATGAAATGTAAAATTTACTTTCATCTGAAAAGAGGACTTTGGACCACTGAGCAACAGTCCAGTTCTTTTCTCCACAGTCCAGGTAAGATGCTTCTGACGTTGTCTCTGGTTCAGAAGTGGCTTGGTAGCCCTTTTCCTGAAGACGCCTGAGCGTGGTGACTCTTGATGCACTGACTCCAGCTTCAGTTCTCTCCTTGTGAAGCTCTCCCAAGTGTTTGAATCAGCTTTGCTTGACTGTATTCTCAAGCTTGCGGTCATCCCTGTTGCTTGTGCACCTTTTCCTACCCAAATTCTTCCTTCCAGTCAACTTTGCATTTAATATGCTTTGATACAGCACTCTGTAAACAGCCACACCTTTCAGTAATGACCTTCTGTGACTTACCCTCTTTGTGGAGGGTGTCAATGTTCGTCTTCTGGATCATTGCCAAGTCAGCAGTCTTCCCCATTATTGTGGTTTCAAAGAACAAGAGATGCCCAGAATTTATACTGTAGGGATGGTCATTTATTCAAACTCAAATGTAAATATTCTAATATTTTGAAATACTGATTTTTGACTTTCATGAGCTGTAAGCTTTAATCATCAAAATTAAAACAAAAACACTTTTGAAATGTTTTACTTTACATGTAATGAATCTAAAATATATGAAAGTTTCACTTTTTGAAATAACTTTCAAGAACAAATGAACTTTTTCACGACATTCTAATTTGAGATGCACCTGTATATATGTATGTGTGTGTGTGTTTATATATATATATATATATATATACAGTATATATGTAAGTCAAGTCACCTTTATTTATACAGCGCTTTTAACAATACAGATGTGTCAGAGCAGCTTTACAGTATTCAATAGGAAAACAGTGTCAATAATGCAGAAGGACGATAGTAAACACTCAATTTTCAGTTGAAGGCAGTTCATTGAATTCTGTGATTTCATCATCCAGCTCAGTTCAGTTAATGTGTGTGTGTGTGTGTGTGTGTATATATATATAACATTACTGGAATCAAATTTCAGCAACAACACATACTGAAGGTTTAATCCAGATGAAAAGGAACACAGGATAAAGGTTTTTTTTTTTTTTTTCAACCGGAAATTTTCAAGATTTGATCTAATAAGTAAAATGTGACCAAATCATCTATATGAGTAATTTGGCTCAGAAGATATAAGCTCTCTTTCACGTTGGGGTTTGGATCTGTTCTGTGTAGATTAATTATGCTCAATGTGACGTCCTTCCTGATGTAAATTAGATTTCATGCTTGGAAAGTTTTCAGTGGTCCACATTAGCAAGTACGCAGTAGCGGAAATCACTTTGTTCTGTAAAGAGCTGCACATCATGGGTCAAGTGTTGTGAAATGATGCAGAAAAACCTGAGATCTGAGAACCATGGAAGCGTTGAAGAGCGTGGACCAGACCAGCACATTAACAAACTTCACAAACGAGATGTAATTACATTTTAAATGTGTGAATTGGATTTCTAATTTCTTTCCACAAACAACTAAATGTCTGTAAATGTCTAATTTATTTTGTGGTTAATTTAACACTGATACATTATTTCCCCATTTGCTCAGATTTCATGCTTGATTTTCTACAGCTGTAAGAAACATTTGTGAACCCTTTGGAATCACCTTGATTTCTGCATTGATTACTCATCAAAATGTAGTCTGATCTTCCTCAAAGTCACAATTATAGACAAACACAGTCTAACTGAACTAATAACACAAAAACAGATTTGCGATTTTTAAGAAAAGGTTGGTCAGTGCTGCAAACAATGCAACCGTCCCAGCGACTTTCACAGCACCTTAGAGCAGAGGATTCGAACCCGTCCTGAAGCCCCAGCACTGCACATTTAATACTTCTCCCTCATCTGACTCAGCTCAGCTCATCATTAGAGACTGCAAGACCTGGATTGGGGCTCCAGGATGGGTTTGGAAAAGATCAGAAGATGCATTACAGTGTTTCCCAGTGCTGGTCCTGGAGAATGCACAACTGCACATTTCTGATGTCTCTCTTATCTCATGCGATCTGAGGTCTTGGAGCAGGGCTGGGGACAATAAACAACATTTTTGAAGGGGACACAAATTATACATCTAAAAGTGTACTTGTAAGGATAAGTATACAGTAGTCAACATTTGAAGTGGATCAAAAGCTATCATCAAAGTTGTCCTAAGACAAGAAGTTGTCCTCTTAGTGACAAGCCTGAGAATTTGCTCATTGGCAAAACGTTGGCCCCTTAGCACTGGCTCTGCGCCGGCAGCCCTCACTTAGCCTCCAGGAAGCCCAAGCGCTGTTTTATTGAAAATAATAAAGTTTGAAGTCACCGTTACGGAGGTAAGTGCTTGCTTTAGTTGGATTCCTGACCCTTGAAGTTTTACTCTGGCTGCTGTAACTGTGTGTTTCTGAAGCACGTGTGTTATAACAAAATTTGCAAGAAGGAAAGCTGTTTTGATGATTCAGTCATCACGTAGTGGTCTGATTCCTTGATCTCAGAGTTTGGTCTCTGAAGACATCATTTAGAATTAATTATTTCATCAAATATGTGACCCTGGACAACAAAGGCAACTCTGCTGAGATAAAACCTCCACAAGATACTAAATTAACTAGAAGGATGCAGGTAGTAGTCAGTGAAGTGTCCTCTTGTCATGCAGACACCTGATACTAGTCTGAAAAAACATAGGCTGTATTTTCAATGATCTTGAAAAAAAAAAAAAAAACTCTTTGGTGTATTATGCCTGTATCTCTGCACTAGCTTGTTTTCAAAATTGACACTTTGAGTTGTAATTCTACTTCTGTTTCTTGTTAGGATGACTCATTTGCAGCATGACCACAAAGTCCTAAAAGTATAACTTAACCAGAGTTTGTGTATCACCAAAGTCCTTAAATTATGGTTTGATCAGAGTTTGTGTTTGTCCCCAAATGTGACATAAAAAATACTTGTCCCTAAAGTGTAGGTAAAATTTCAGGTCTTTAAAGAAGGCTTTTATAGAGAATATCAACTGACAAGTGTAAAGAGAGCTTCTCCTGTATCGCAGCAATACCTTTCTTTTGTCTCTAGACCCTTGAGAAAGAGGTGTACCCAAAGGTAGGGTGTTCAGTCATGTGTCCTCATTTTGTAGTTAAGTAGGTATGTGTGTGTGTGTGTGTGTACATAGCCCACCATGACAGAATAGTGGACCTTATAATGAAAGACATATCAAATCATTTAACACCTTTAGTAAGCATATACAAACATTCTAGTGTAAAACTATCTATGTTTCAGTATCTCAGTAATAATTCTGAAATGTTTTCTCATCTGTCTGTGAATACACCAGATGTTGTTGTGATTAATGAGGAGTGTAGAACCGTGTTTGTTTTGGAGGTCGCATGCACCTTTGACTCTAGTATGGAGGAAGCTTTTATGACCAAAGTCATCAAATACTAACCACTCCTAAATATTATTTCAGAGATAGGTTATCGGGGCCGATTATTTGTTTTCATATTTGGCAGCTTAGGACACAGACACAGGCTGGTTGTAAGAGGGCTTCAACAACTTGGGATGCCCAAAAAGAGGGCTAAACAGTTAGCAAAGTACTGTGCTCTGTCTGCTATCCGTCATATATGGCGGAGACGTTGTTATTTATACCCATAACAACTGAGTGATATGCTTAATGCGGAGTCCCACAAGGCTCAATCCTTGCACCGCTCTTGTTTAGCCTGTATATGCTCCCACTAAGTCAAATAATGAGAAACAACCAAATTGCCTATCACAGCTATGCTGATGATACCCAGATTTACCTAGCCTTATCTCCAAATGACTACAGCCCCATTGACTCCCTCTGCCAATGCATTGATGAAATAAACTGTTGGATGTGCAGAACTTTCTTCAGTTAAACAAGGAGAAAACTGAAGTCATTGTATTTGGAAACAAAGATGAAGTTCTCCAGGTGAATGCATACCTGGACTCTAGGGGTCAAACAACTAAAAACCAAGTCAAAAATCTTGGGGTGATTCTGGAGTGATAATATATAACTTAATTCCCACCATATTTCTGGTATTATCTATCAAACTAATCTAACTAATTTGATCGTTCGCGAGTGCAGCGCGTTAGCATTCGTTAGCCGGTTAGCTTGTCACTCGTGGTTCCATTCGCGTTTCTATTCACACCTATTATTGTTTTCTTTTTTCTCGCTCCGTTTTTCACGAGTTCATCAAACAACAGTGGTAAGTGAATTCCTTCATCAATCACGGTGAGTAATGGCTTCTTCTCCTGCTATTGTTGTTTGCACTGTTTGCCACATGTATAGTTTATCTGTCTCTGTCAGCAGCGAGGGATTCACATGTGATAAATGCAGGGGAATAGTTAGGCTGACAGAGAAGGTTTTAGAACTAGAGACACGCATCCAAACTTTAGTTGAGGACAGTAAGAATGTGAGGGCTGCACTGTAAAAAAAAAAAATGTTAAATTTACGGAAAAATACCGGTAGCTTTGGTTGCCAGAATTTTACCGTGAAAAATATGGTAGCAACATTTTAGGATTTACAGAACTGTTTAAATTTACAGTGAAAAACCGTATCTCATTAACTGATACAATGTTAATTCACAAACCTTTCAGTTAACTCATTTTATTTGCAGAAACCGACTACGCATAAATTATCCAACTGCCATTTGTTTATAAACTAATGTTTATATAATGTGAGCATAAGAGTATTGAGAGCAATTTTGTTTAAGTCCATGAAGAAAATCTTACTGATTTATGCAAAATCATCAATTCAACTCAAATCTCTTGTAAATAACAGCAGCACACATACATGCGCGATTAAAACTAGCAATCAATAACTACACAGTTACTGCCTTTAAATAAAGCAACATGCAGCATAACACTCTGTCCCTCTGTCCGTCCTTGACTGAAGCACAGGCTCTACTCTCCAGCACAATGGTGACCCACAAAACACAACAGAAAGGTGACTGTTAGGTTTGACAGTAATTTGCTGTTTTTTGGTCTTGATTTTACGGTGAAATACCGGCAGTTGTGGCTGCCAGTAATCTACTGTTTTTTTACAGTTTTCTTAAATTTACGGTATAGTTCTGTTAAACCAGAATATGCACAAATAAACATATTAAACTACGGCAGAAATTAAACACACACAGACATCAACAATCAGCGTATAAATCTCAAAATTGGTGACAATCATAAATGATATAAAAATAAAAAATGGTTCAACTCTGAACATCACAAAACAGTCTACTGAAAAGTAACAAAAACAACACCAAAATAAAGAAAATATTAAGAACATTCAGCTGCATAATTTATTCATGCTGCAGTGCATGCTGGGAGGTTTTACTGGCACCCAGCATGCTTTGCGGCATGAATTGTTTTTTTTGCTATTAATAGTCACCATTGTTGAGGTTCATGTGCTGTTCTTGATGTCTGTGTGTCTAAATGGTGCTGTAACTCTGAAGGTTTTGTGCATAAAAGGTTTTTAAGCTCTTTCATAATGGTCTGTCAGCTTAACTTGTAGAGCAATATTACTACCATAAGCAATGTGAAATTAATTACAACTGAGATCAGTGATTCAGGTCATTGGAGAATGATGACCATCGACAGTTAACCAAAACTACTTAACTACAATTTAGCTTGGCTTTTCTTGTCATAACAAATGTGCATCACAAACACAGTTATAACAGCCTTAAAGAGTCAAGGGTCAAGAGCATAACTAAAGCAAACACCGATCACCAAGATGGTGAGAGGTCAAACAAAACATTTGAAATAAAATATAAACCTCTGTTAATTCGTAGATATATGACAGAAATGAAGTCAAACTGGTTAGTAATAAGTGGAGCTGCTGTTTGTGGAGTTGTTTAATCATCCTCTGCTGTTTTATTTCAGTTGATTTCATTTAAGGCTGTGGCTGTATGTCAGTTGTAGTTTTGTTTCTTGTTCTTTCCTTCAGTGATTGTGTTTGTTAACAGCAGGTGTTCATCAGTGTCTGAATTCACTCATATGTTCTCAATCACTCTGTCTAGTGGACTATATAGTGAAGTAATGTAGGACTAGTGAATGAGGGTGTAGGGAGTGGTTTCAGACACAGTCTATGAGTGTCGACTCTGAGGCTACTTTCTCGAAAACAAAGGTTAGATCTATTACAGTTATTCACTGTATATAGTAAGGAAACTTACTCTTAATCAAGTACATTTTTAGTGAAAAACGGTACTTTTACTTCGTTACTGTGGGCGACGCTCCTCTCGTTATTTTATCTTAATGCAATACAAGTTAAAAATCCTTCAATTTATTCCAAACGCGCCATCTACTTTTCTTCTGGGCAATGAGCGATGCCCGTTCGCGAATGATTCATTCTTTTGAGTCAATTCTGTTCGAAGGCTTGATCAAACCAGTTGGCAAACCAGTGAATCGGTTCGCGAATCAGTTTGAATGATTCGTTCAGTTCCCTGCCGCACGCGCTGAGTCGTCTGAAGCGGCTCTCACTCAGAGTTGTAGAAGAGCGTTGAAGACGTGGCTTTGGATCTGCAGATGAACACCGCGTGTGCTGTCGGTTCCACAGGTATAGATTCGATTACAGTACACGATACCACTATGACATTACAGTTTGTTGTACATGTACCTTACACATTAAATACAACATATAATTTATTCATTAAATAAGCTGTCACAGAGTATGAAATCAACACCCGCCAAACCCGCGTTAGTTCCAGGAGGAATGCCTTTGCCTAGACACAATTAATATTGATATTTTCACAATATTTACGCTTGCAGAAATAAAGGCTACATTTGTTTACATTTTGCAGAACAGACGGAAGAAGTGCATTTGTTTCGTTATGTTCAGATGTTCTGTAGCGGTCATGTGAGGAGTTTTCACTCTTCTCCGTGTCAGAGGTTATATACATATATACATTTATTATACATAATTAATATACTTTAAAATTATTTAATTTAATTCAGTGATGCAAATCAGAATTTTTATCAGCTGTTACTCCAGTTTTCAGAGTCATATGATCCTTCAGAAATTATTCAAATATATTGATTTATTACCAGTTGTTGAAAAAACTCCTTTGCTGGTCTTAAGCTGGTCGGACCAGCACATGACCAACATAAACCAGCAAAGGACCAGCTTAAATCAGCTCAAACCAGCATCCCATGCTTCAAAACATACCTTACCAGCATATGCTGTTTTTCAAAAGAGAACAGTTTTGCTGCTTAATATTTTTGGAACCTGTGACATTTTGTTCAGGATTCTTTTATGAATAGAAAGCTAAAAGAGCAGCATTGATAATAAATCAGGCTGATAAAAATTCTGATTTGCATCACTGAAAAACAAAAAACAAAAGCATTAAAAGTATTTTAAACGGTAGTGTGTGTGTGTATATATATATATATATATATATATATACACATTTTATCTAAATATCTATATATCTAAATAAAAGTATACTATATGCAGTATATGATCCAAAGTAACTAGTAACTAACTACTTGAGTAGTTTTTTATCCGATACTTTTTACTCTTACTCAAGTAACTATTCAGACTATTACTTTTACTTTTACTTGAGTAAATATTTCTTAAAGTACTTTTACTTTTACTTGAGTACAGTTTTTGGGTACTCTACCCACCTCTGTATATAACAGAAATGAGGTCAAACTGGTTAGTAATAAGTGGAGCTGCTGTTTGTGGAGTTGTTTAATCATCCTCTGCTGTTTTATTTCAGTTGATTTCATTTAAGGCTGTGGCTGTATGTCAGTTGTAGTTTTGTTTCTTGTTCTTTCCTTCAGTGATTGTGTTTGTTAACAGCAGGTGTTCATCAGTGTCTGAATTCACTCATATGTTCTCAATCACTCTGTCTAGTGGACTATATAGTGAAGTAATGTAGGACTAGTGAATGAGGGTGTAGGGAGTGGTTTCAGACACAGTCTATGAGTGTCGACTCTGAGGCTACTTTCTCGAAAACAAAGGTTAGATCTATTACAGTTATTCACTGTATATAGTAAGGAAACTTACTCTTAATCATTTAACAGGTTATTACTGTGGTATTTTACAGTTTTTTACTGTTAAAATCACAATCATTTTTTACAGTGTGCATATTACATTAACTAGGAATAAATAAACTTGCTAAAATTGTTGTGGGCTTCGCTCAGTTTATTCCTACCCATGAACCTTGGATTTGGTTTGGTGTCTATAAATGAATGAAATTTCTTCATCTCAACACACCTTTTCATTTTATCCTTACGCACGGATAAGCTATATTTTTTTAGATGTTAACACTTTATAATAACTTTCATTAATATGTTATTAAACATTCCGTTCATATATGATCACGTACTTTTTACAAATCTACAAATTATGTTAACAGCACTTTATAATTTTCATTAATAAGTCATTAACAACCATTATACAAATGCTTCAGATCATTAGATAATATTAAAAAAGTTACAAATATAAGAGATCGTGTGCTTGTAAATGTTTACTAATGAACTTATTGAACATACATATGATTAACAGATAATTGGTTAACAAATTAAAATGCTTGCAAATGTCATTAAACATTCAATTCATATACAGAAAGGAAACAGAAATACATATCTGTGGAACAGAACATTAACAGAAACGTCAACAAAAGTAAATGGAACTTTATTTCTTTTTAGTGTTACATTACAATACACAACGACACATTCACTAAACTAAAGCATATTGTGTTTCTAAATTAAGGCAAGCAAACAAAATATATAAGTTACATGTATTAAAAATTTAGTAGACATGTAAGGCAGTAAATAATAAACACCATACTTAAAAAAACAATATGACTTTTGTGTTTGGCATAAGACCTTAAAATAAATCAGCACAGAAACGGTTTATCTTTGGTGCATGAAATCACCTTCAGTTCATTAGTGTTGTACTGTACAGCCCATTTGGTGCAAACTGTAAATATTAATCAAAGCCACACATCTCAGGATACAGATGCATTAGAAATCTACGAGTCTAGGTGACTTCTCGATTCTGTATAAAATCTAAGACATTATTGGACTTAACATGGAATTCATGGTTTTCAAGTCTGTTACACTCTATGAACACATTGTGAATGAGAAGTATAATGTCTTATGAAATATGTTCCACAACATTAATGCTTGCTCAGCGTAAAGACAATGAATACCACCAGGCTCCGTTAAATATGAAAAGCATCAAATGTACAAAAAATGTAAAAGCATTGGAAAAATGACCATCTTACAATACGAGTGAAAACATGAAACATGGAGGTACATTTGATTAAAAGAATTAAAGCAGGCTCGTCACATTA
The DNA here is from genome assembly GCF_012432095.1 of Onychostoma macrolepis. Classification (NCBI taxonomy): domain Eukaryota; kingdom Metazoa; phylum Chordata; class Actinopteri; order Cypriniformes; family Cyprinidae; genus Onychostoma; species Onychostoma macrolepis. Next base: position 24,003,213 of record NC_081179.1, read on the forward strand.
ACGTTATTTTCTGAGATGGAGCTCATCTGAGAGTTTGAACACAGAAGAACGAATAAAGACCGTCCACTTCAAATCTGCTGCGGCTTTCCCAAAGTCCAAATACATCATGAATATTAGGATCTCATTTTCATTGTGACCTCCGATTACATTTTGACGTCAATTTGTTCAAAAATTGTCTAAAAACCCTTACAACTTCTCCCATGTTTAGGCTTTGTTATAAATAGAAGACAGTAGATATTTTCAATCATAAACAACTGCAAACAAAACAACCAAAACCTTCAGGATTGAAAATCAAAAGGAAATATCACATTTCAATCAAAACATCTAACAGCCTTTTGTACGGGTCAAACAAACCGTAGCACTCCAGGGGGCGACAGAGCTGTTACTATCTCGTGAACGTGTCTGTCCTTACATTGGATGTGTTCTCCACACTCTCAGAAATAAAGCTGTCACTGGGGCGGTACCTTTTCAAACGGTACATGTTTGTACCTAAAGGGTCCATTTTGGTACCTTAAAGGTACATATTAGTACTTAAAGTGTACATATTTGAACCTAACAGGTACAAAAGTGTACCTTTTAAAAAAGGTACCGCCCCAGTGACAGCTTTTGTACCTTTATTTCTGAGAGTGCAGGTAGTTTAACTGTTTTGCCATGACAATAATTGACCTGCAAGACAAGACAGAAGACATCTCCACAACCTTCATCAAACACACCTCACCAGGATTACTAGAGCTGACCGGCTCTGGTTTATGCTAATGTCCAGCAGCGCTAAGAAACTGCTGCGTAATGAATGATGCACAAAGTGGAGCTCGCACAGACAGAAGTGTTTTCGGTCACACGTGTAACGGCAGCATTCACTGAAAGAGACCAATGGCACAAGCACACATTTGCGAAGCATGAGGAGCTGTACGATACGAGCTGGGGCAGTCTGGGATCGTCAGTGGAATGTAACGAGGAAACTCTGAGGCGGCTGGTGTTAGTAGTTTCTGCAGGCCGTGTGAGACGCGGAGCGCGAGCGCGTCAGAGGACTCGTCTCCTTACAGCCGTCCTCTAGCCGGGTCTTTCCCTGCTCCTCTTTCATGAACAGGTCCATCATCAGGATCTTCTCTTTATGGATCTGTAAGCTGATGTCTTTGGGAATATCTGGGATGATCCAGTCCACAACGTCACTCATCAACATCACCACGTTCTGCAGAGGACGAGAGGAGTTAACCAGCCTTTCTGTTCCTCCTATCACAAACCTCTGAAGAATCTAATCAGTAAAATAAAAACTGCTTTTCTTTTGTGCAGTTCACTCAATGCCTTTGATAGCATGACAAAACACCCACAAATATAATTTTCTACGTTTTTAGCATTTTTATCCTTTGAATATTTATTTTCTTTGGCAATAATTTAAGGTAGCTGATACTGAGTCTTGGAGAGCTGTGTCTTCGGATGTTAGACACTAACCTGAAAGACAATGACAAATGCGAGTCTGGCGGCCAACACAGCCCAGAACTCTTTAGAGATCTCGTATGGTGTCGGAGACCACGGAGGCTCTCTGTAGTCTTTATACCTGGAGGAAAAGGAGAAATTAAACATTCATGTGGTGTTAATTGAGTTAGAGCTCCAATTATAGGTGACCGCACCTGCAGATGTCCACATGGAAGCCCAGGTGGAACGGATCCAGTGGAGCGGTGCCGTTCTGGAAGTGACTGACGTTAAAGTAAGACAGCGTGTGGTTGAGAAAGCCGTGCATCGACCCGTCTGGACTGTACATGTACTGATAGACCAGCCGTGGAATAAAGTCTGACGTGAAGGAGATCACAAACGCCTGCAGGAAAGATGACAGCTTTTAATATTTGTAAAGGATCATTTCCTTTTTGCCATTTTAACAGAATCTTCTCGTGAAGATCATCTCCTTTGCTGACTCCAATGAAGAAGAAGAAGAAGAAGAAGAAGAAGAAGCAGCGTCCTGCTTGCGTAGAAGAGCCCCAGCAGTGGATTGCGGCTCTGACGTCTCACAGCAGAGAACGCCGTCCGGCGAGACTATGGGAACTTATTGTGCCTAAAAGAGCATATTTTCAAAAAGCCGTGCCTTGAATGTGGCTCATGCAGGGCACTCACTCGCAGATTGCTTTCTTTGAAGATAGTGACCCTTGTGCGTCCCCATTTTTCTTCCTCTCAGGGATCTCTGAGCTCCCTTATTAATATTAATTATTAAAAAAGTATTCATTTATTTGAAATGCCAGAGGAAGACATTCTCCAAACACACTGTTTGCCAAGCCACATTATTTTTCACTTGCGCTGCTTGTTTGCGGCCTCGTGCTGATCTGCGCTGCTCTCGGTAGATCGTGTTGGTCATCATGGAAATGAGATGTTCTTTAGTTTACACTCCCATCGCCGCTTTGTTGGAATTGCGCTTTCATGCTAATTGTCTTGTTTAGTAAATCTGGCCCTTAGACTGCTCTGCCTCTACTTTCTAGTTGGAATGTTTAACGTTTTTTAATTATAAGTGAAGTCTTGAAAATCACAGAAGAATCACTTTTGCGATGGATAACTTTGGATCAGACGTGAGCAGGACAACAGAAGATAAGTGGTCACTGCTACACGAATCCATCTCAAAGACGGCTTCCAGTATTTCCAAACAGAACAGTTCTAGTGCTACGATTTCTAGTTTTTAAAGCCATTAACGTGTGGAGTTGAGGCGCTACAGCGCTGGGTTCGTTGAGTGGTCTTGTTCATAACGGCACTGTTAAAGAGTATGAAGTGCTGCACACGGAAGAGGTGGATCACAGCTAGCGATACTACATTAATAGACACTTACATTGACAATAACTGCCACTTTTGCGACTCCTCTGAGAATATTATACCAGATTCCTGTGAAGACATCGTGAGGAACACAATTAGTTTATACAATTTTTGAGGTAAACCTCTTAAAATACACCCAACAGATGATGCAAAACAATTATTAATATTATGGAAATATCTGCAGGAATATTCCAGCTGTAGATTCATGAAACTCAATATATTCCATTCTTTCCTAAACTAGAGGAAAAAGTTCAAAGTATTCTCAGTGGGAATGGACAGTGATCTCAGAGCTGAAACCAAGGCCTTGAGTTTTATTATATGATGTGCGGACTGTGAGAAGTGTAAATACAGACCGATGTCTTTGCCTCTGGCTGCATCTGGTCTTCTGAGTTCTGCCACAAACTTCTTGGCATCCAGACGGATTTCAATGATGTTGTTCAGGAGCGCAAACAGAGGCGCCAGCGGAAAAGATGCCACAAACAGAGTCACAAACCCAAACTGGATTACTGTAGGAACAGAAGCACAATAATTAATAACAAAACAAATCAGTAACACTTTACAGTGAGGTTCATTAGTTAACTACACTAGTTAACATTAACTAAGATTAAGTATTTTTCAATCTTAGTTAATGTTAATTTCAGCATTTATTAATGCATAATTAAAATCACATTGTGTTTGTTAACATTGGTTGTGAATGGTTTGGACTCGGTTTGCAATTGTTAGGTGTATTGTGTTCAGATTTATATATTTCCTGGAAAGAGACTATAACAATTCAATAGTTCATAAATTTACATTTTGCTGCATGCATGTTCACATCTTAGAACCTGTTGGTTTCACAAGATATATAATAAAGTACACAGTAAAAAAGTGGAACATGAATTTTGAAGAATTTGCCACTACTTCTCTGCTTTATTAACACTTAATAATAACTTTGTTGATGTAACCTCATGTGAGTTTATTAATATATTCATCCATGTTTTTTCAAGGGCACCAAAGAGTCATCCCATGATATAATATATATATAATATACAGCAAATCCCATTCATAGATCATGACAACAATGAACAGATGTTAATAATAAAAATAATAATGTTGAAATATGCTAGGATCCTCTGTAAGAAACTGGCTTTTGAACCAAACAAATCTGAAACTCAATGAATAAAACTGCACAAATGGATTATATATGAAGAGCAGTTCATCCGGTCTGATGATTTGGTTTGGTTTGGTTTATAAGCGTGTATAACACTCACTCATCTCCATGTACTCGGGCGTGAGGCCAACGAAGGGCTCCAGGAAGTAATCCGTCTCATAGCGCTGTAACTTCTTCTCATATTCCTCTTCCTGGAAAGAGCCTCTCTTGGATTTAATGTATCTGATCAGCTTCTTCAGTTTACTGCAATAAAGCAAAGAAGACCCCAAGCATGGCAACACAAAAGGCATTCAGCATGTCCATAAAAGCGCCTCGTGATGTGTGTGTGTGTGTGTGGCACTCACGGGACGCCGATCTCAAACAGGTTGTTCTGGATGAGCTGCTTGCCGAGCATGGTGATGCTGAGCTGGATGCAGAGCTCCATGAGACAGCCGCCGTGAGCGCACTGAGCAAACACATCAAACATCACGTCAGCAATCAATGCCTTCCTCAGAGAACTCAGCAGTTTCTGTTTTTATACCTCCTCCATGCGATAGGACTCGAACACGTAGAGATAACTTCCGGGACGCCCCCCGAGTCTGTACGGGAACACAGGAGTCACCATGAACCCATTCTTATTTAGTGTGGACTTGACAAGACAGTTCGCTCACACTTTATTTTAAGGTCCAATTCTCGCTATTAACAAACAAATCAATTTTGCCTCAGTAAACTCCTAATTTGCTGCTTATTAATAGTTAGTAAGGTAGTTGTTAGGTTCAGGTATTATACAACCTGTACAACTGGTCTGGATATTTATTACCCACCTGCCTCTGAAAAACGCAATGTATATGATGGGAGTGAACGCATTGACGAACTTGAGGATGAAGGTTTTGAAGATCAGCCTTTCTTCAAAGCTCTTATCTGTTTTAGGAACCTCTGAGGAGACAAACATAACACAGATGATTGATATTCACACACTGCATTGTGCACATGAGCTTAAAGAAGTAAACGTCAGAGATCAAAAGCACTAAGCCAGTCTGATATCAAATCTGACCGAGAACAGTGAGCCAGCGGGCCACGGCGCCGTACACTTCGTCCAGAATGAGGATGACCACCAGGTTGATGATGGCCGCGGTGGTTTTGACCGTCAGCCTGACGTTGGAGCGGGTCATGGGGTTCGAGCTCATGGCCAGAGCGGCTTTGGTTGAGATCCGGTACAGAATCACACCAAATACAATAGCAAACGTCACACCGATCTGTAAAACAGCAAGAGACGCGCTTCATTCAGCTGGAAGTACAGCAAGACCGCTGTGAAAACAACTGCAATGCCTTCAAATAAAGCCACGATATGATCAAAATATTAAGATATAGTATGGAAACTTTATTGACTTCAAATTAAATTTGAAGACAACAAAAAAAATATGAATGAATTATTGTAGACGTTGATGATTTATGTAGAAGTTTATTTTCTCAGCAGGCAAAATATAAAAGTGACTATGAATTATTCAGTGCATTATCAACAGAGGACACATTGCTTTATCAATTCATATGGAAAGCTTCTGCTAAATTTTCAATATCATAAAAAATAAAACTTTTTTTTTAAGAGAACCACTGGCAGATCGGTCTCTTAAAAATGTATGATAAAGGCAGATACAAGGTATGTAAACCCTTTATATATAGTAACACATGCACTTGTAAAAAGTGATCAGTTGACTCAACTTAATAATTTTAAGGCAACGGGTTTCCTCAATTTTTTTAAGTAAAGTGAACTTATCACTTTTTCCAGTGTGGACGAGAGGCTTCCTGTAGCTGTGTGTCAGATTGGTGTTCAGTAGCTGGCGGACGTTTTGGCAATCTCCTCAGTACTGGACTATTTTTGTCATGTGTATTTTTAGGATTTCCCAAAAGCTTCAGTATTTGACCGTAAGGTCGTGATTCTGGGCCAGTGTTTGTTTGGACATTCTGCTGATGACGGATCAAACCAGCATCTGCTCTCTCTACACAGCAAAACCCCCAGTGTTAAATTAACACTGCTTCAGTGTTACTTCTAACACTCTGTAGTGTGGACACATATAGACACTTGGCAGTATTAATTTAACACTGGGGATTTTGCTGTGTACCAAAACCTAATAATGATACCAGCATTTCTGCGGCACTAAGAGTAGCGACTCAGTCTGGTACCTGATGCTTCCAAACTCTTCTGTGCATAATAGCGTTGTGTCAAAATAGGTCTGTTCATTAAGTCAGGAGTGTACGTACATGCAGACTAATAGAACTGCCACTTGCTTTATTACATGTAAAATGTGTCATTGATCTTCATTTCACTACTTTTCACTTAATGTCATCTTGAAATCAAAACTGACATTTTTACATTTTTTTTTTTGATAACACCTTAGTTTAGGGACCAGTTCTCTCTAATAACAAGTTGCTTATTAGCATTCATATTACTAGCATATTAGCTGCTTAATAAAGCACTTATTCTCCATGACTATATACCACATCCCTAATCCTACCCAATACCTAAATTAACAACTGTATTACTAACTATTATTAAACAGTAATTACGAGATTACTGAGTCAACATTTCAGTTAATAGTTAGTTAATAGTGAGAACTGGACCTTAAAATAAAGTGTGACCTTTTTTATGGAATGCGGCAGTGTTTATTACAGCACTGGTAAAAACAGTAATATTCTTAGATAGTTTTACCACTTAAAAAAGCTGTTTTTTAATGTGAATATATTGTGAACTGTAATTGATTGCTGTGATTACTCCAGTCCTCACACTGTAAAAAAACAAACAATTGTTTCAACTTGAAATCATTTGTTACCCCGCTGACTAAAACTGTTAAGTTTAGTCGACTAAAATATCCAAGTCGTCTCTTAGTGTCACGTGATCCTTCAGAAATCATTCTAATATGCTGATTTGCAGCTCAAAAAATAATAATTGTGCTGCTTAATAATTTTCTGGAAACATCATCTTTACTGTCATTTTTCATCAGTTTGATGCATCCTTGCTCAATGAAAGCATGTTGAACTGTAACATATATTGAACAGAAGTGCCCTTTTAAGCATGGTGCCCACTACAGTAGACAGATGTAGTTTTGGTGAACAGCAACACATCCATTAATAATACCTGATGTTCCTTATATATTATTCTTTTAAAAAGTATATTTGTACTTGTCTGGATCTCCTGGAATAAAAGACAGAGGTAGCTGATGCTTCACCACTTTCCTCAGCCATGCTGAATTTAGGTTGTCATAGATAAGGAAAACAATGACCTATACAGAGAACAGTCGTATCGTATGATGGGTAAGGGTCAAAGGTCATCACCCACGGTGGTTGGGATGGTTAAAGCGGGTTTTAAAGATCTGTCCACTCTAGTAGAAACCATGCATCAGAGGGTTACGGGAAATCATGACGTCCGGCTGCGCCAAGTGTATTCATGCCAACATATTCATATTCACATGCTCATAAACGGATTGAATATGAATATATACGAGATACTTTACATTATGTTTGCATCTGTTAGCATTAGTTAACTACATTAGTTAATATGAACTAACAATTAACAATGCTTTTACAGCATTTATTCAGTTAATGCTGATTTCAACATTTACCTTTTTTTAAATCAAATGTTTTATCTGTTAACGTTAGTTAACACACCGTGAACGAACATGAACGACATAAATATCTCTATAAACCTAACATACTGTAAAAAAAAGATTAAGAAATGCTGTAAAAATGAATTCCTCGTTAGTTTATGTTGGCTAATGCATTAACGGTAACACTTTATTTTAGGGTCTCTTAACTAGTTGCTTATCAGCATGCATATTACTAGAATATTAGCTATTTATTAGTAGTAATTAAGCACATATTAATGCCTTATTCTACATCCCTAATCCTAAACTACCTTACTAACTATTCATAAGCAGCAAATTAGGAAATTATTGAGGGAAAAGTCGTAGTTAATATTGAATAAGTATTCCGCATTACCATAAAGTCTTATTTGTTAACATGAGTTAAAGTATAACCCACATGTGTTGTCAAATGCACAGATTCATATGAAACACGAGCTGATGGAGGACAGTCTTACCATTAAAAGCATCATGATGAGGTTCGTCATATACGCTGGAAACCTGTCTCTGCATGTAAGCTTTTCTTTCTCTGGCTAAAGAAGAATAAAAAAAATAAGTCAAGTGCAAAACATATTTAGCCACACTTCAGGATTGACTCGGGAGTATATTTAGTGTTGGCAAGCTCAGGAAACCGGTGTATTCAAGTAATGACATTTTAAAAAACAGTACCATAACTATTAAAGTATATCTTATTATTTTAAATCTGTATTTAAATCAGAGATCTCAAAGTAAAAAGAGGGGTTACACTTTATTGTAAGGTCTCCTTGATACAAAGTCATATTAATTAACTACATGTAGTTACTAAATGGGTAGAGCTAGGATTAGGGCTTGGTTTAGAGTTACTTGCATGTAATTATGCATAATTAATTGTTATTATATTGGTAAGTACATGCAATATGTAACAAGGACACCTTAAAATAAAGTGTTACCTATAGAGGTGCTAAAGTCTGATTTTGTGGTGGCTGTGCTTTAAAATTAAATTATAATCTTAATTCAAGTGAGTCTGACAGTAATCAGCGTTGAGCACTGATGTAAGATTAACACGGCCTGCTTTAATATTTGAAAATGATTAACATTGGTTAGAAATTCAGAAAAGTAATCAAATGTAATCAGTTCCATTACTTTAATAAAGTAGCTGAAATAGTAGCACACTTTATAAGATTTTTAATAGGGTAACTTGTAATCTGTAACATAATACATTTACAAAGCAACCTTCCAAACACTGGCTATAAATATTGAATTACATTATTTAAATAAAAAAGTACTACAAAATAATGTTGTTTATTTTGGCAATGCATATTGTTTCAAAGCAGCTTCAAATATATAACAGTGAGTTCATTTTCACATTCATAGCAAGAACAACACACCTGTGATTTATGGTCTTTCTTCAGCGATTTCTGCATGACTCGGAATTCATATTCAGCTCGCGGGTGATCCTGACAAAAACAAATGACAACATAGATGACAAAACTGACAGACAGAAGGAAAGAGAGAGAGAAAGAGAGAGAAACCCTGTTGAATAAAGCAGCATATTCTAGTTAGGTATGTTTTGAAGCATGGCTGCTGGTTTAAGCTGGTTTGAGCTGGTTTGAGCTGGTTTGAGCTGGTTTGAGCTGGTTTGAGCTGGTTTGAGCTGGTCATAAGCAACTAGCTTCTGCTCAGGACTAGCTCAGGACCAGCATGCTGGTTTTTCCAACAGGAAAGAAAGGAAGAAAGAAAGAAAAAGAAAGAAAGAAAGCGGGCTTTTCTTCAGGTGAGTGTTTCTAAGAACATTCAGCACATGCTAGATTTCTTGAGAGCAAAGTCTGTGACAGCGGATGAAGCGACAGCGGTGTTTAGAGAGTTTTGAGTATGTTCAAACCTTCAGTGCTTCCTACACACACACCAGGGGAAGAAGAGGACGACAGCGTTAAATGACAGACTAGTGAAATGATCCACTGATGATGTGTGGTGTGTTAATGTGAGCGTGTCGTGTGATCAGACCTCCTCCTCCTCAAACCCTGTGAGATCCCACTCGTAGTTGAGACGCATCTGCCGCCTCTTCCAGTGCTCCATGAAGAACGCCGCTGGAACACACATTAATAACACTGACGTGAGGAAATGAACTCCATTACACTTCTGACCCACACCTGAGAAACCATTAGGAGAAAAGCTGCTAAATGTAGCAGAATGTGATCAAATATTAACATTTTCATTATAAAGATGATTCATAATAATCGTGTAAATGATGGGAGCAGCTAAATCAGACTATGTGCAGACTTTCACATATCGGCTAAATTCATGGATGAGAATTGAAATGAAACACAGGACGAGATGTTTGTTTTTCTTTTCGTGCAAAAGCAGAACAGGCCCAGATTTCTGCACTCAGCTCATAAAGCAGCAGAGATATAGCAAGCCTACGAAGCTTCTGCGATATTCATCTCTTTGTATTTATACTTGTGAAAGAGCAACAGCTGTCATGTCTCTCCTCCGAACAGATGGAAGCACAGTAAATCTTATGTGTGAACTTCTGCCCCCCGAACAGAGCTAAAGTCAGCGGCTTCCTGTCCAAATCCCTCGGCGGACGACACTGAACAGAGCAGAGAAGCCTCACAGACGCACAGGAAACAGCCAAACAGATGATAACAAGCACACGACGGAGAGATGTTTAGTTTAGAGAGAACGAGGAGATACAGAGACTGGAAGAGTAACACACACGGAGCATTCGCTAAATCGGTGCCGCACAGTATTGAGCTCGTTACACCCGTGATGCAATGCAGAATTAATGACCGTCGCTACAACATGATTCACTATTTTAGTTCAATCACTGAATTTGCGCATATATTACGTGTCTTTAAATACTATTTACTTCACTCTTAAAAATAAAGGTGCTTCACGATGCCATAGAAGAACCTTTTTATCGAAATGGTTTCATTAAGATCCTTTAACATCTGTTTCACAAAAGCTTCAGATTATAAAGAGATGGTTCTTTGTGGAACCAAAAACGGTTCTTCTGTGGCATCGCTGTGAAGAACCTTTTAAGAACCTTTATTTTTAAGTGTTCCATCAAAATTTGGCACCACTTCATTTTACAGTGACCTTGTTATGTATGCTAGATGTACTTCATGTAGTGATAACAGTACATTATACATACTCACAAGCAACTAACCTTAAACCACGCCCTATAGCAAGGTCATAATTAATATCACTCATTATTACATATCTGTGTAATTACACTGTAAACTTGTGTGCAGACGTACTTACGGTTGCCACTGAACTGAAGCTCAACCCTAAACCTACGCTTTCACCTGCAGCTACTCGCATCCCAGCCTCAGCAGCAGCAAACACAACCTGCCGAGGCTTCGCACTGAGAGTGCTGCGGAAGTGAGATCTCACCCCACAGCGCCATGAAGATGGAGAAGAAGACGGTGGCAGGGTTGTCGAACAGGTGACTGGCGCGGGCCGTGCCACACGCCGTGCTCAGGTTCCAGTAGCTGCACACGCGGTCACACAGCGGACACATGGTGATGTTCTTCCGCTGGTCACAGATCTCCATACTGCCGACAGAACAAGCACACTGGCCATTAACTGAGAACTGATCATGGGAAACGTACAAGCACGTTACATTTGTGGTGTTTTTATAACATATTTTCATGAGTTTGTATTTAACCCCTTTTATTTTCCATTTCAAAATTCCAGACTCAAATTTCCAAACCTCTCGGTAGATTTTCAAACCATATTTAACATAAATGGTTCATAGAGCATTATTTTCAGCTTTATATTTGGTATATAGTACAGTCATCTGTAAACATTTTTATTTTCTCAGGTTTTTTATTTTTATTGATTTTTTCAAAGTGACAACACACAGAGTCCCTTAAATAAAATTAAAAATAAATAAATAATACAGACTGTTACATGCACACAAGAAACTTTTTTGTGTCCTCGAGAAAATATTCACACGTGCATGGAAATGTTTTGCATGCTTACGCATTACAATTTCTTGCTTTCTATAACCTATTTCCCCTGTGCATCACTGCCATCTGTTCATTACTATGAATAAAATGATAGCGTGGATGCACATGAATTAACAGAGATCTACCTGCTTTTCTTACGGTAGTACCTCTAATATCAAGGCCTAATGTCCAATTTAACACATCGTCTGTGGCGGCAGAGAAACCATGACATGAAATGGGCTAATAGCATAAAATTGGCCAATCAAGGGTCTATAAAAAAGACTGGTACTGTAAAAAAGTGCATAAGTTTGGCTTTCATTGGGGCATATTTCAAGGACTTTAATGCATATTCAGTGATACGCTAAATGTAATGGTTTCCTGTGTGCACATAAAAGTCTGTATATATTTTTATTTTTGCAAAGGTCCTTGAGGCTAATTAATACGGTGCTAAGAATATAGTGTGAAGAAACCCAAAATGCTTATAACTGGCATTTTGCATAATAAAAAAGTACACATTTGACAATCACTAAACAATCACTAAACAGCTGCCATGAAACCTCACTTCCTGTATGTTATTATTTTCATTAAATTCTTAATTTTCTATTATTAAAAAAAATAAATAAACTAACTTTTCCAAACCGTGTAGGAACCCTGTAAGAAACTCTTTTCACTGACCATTTAAAAAGAAATCCGCTTCAAGCTTTATTTTGTGTCATTTCTTGGAAAGTGTTAACTTACATTATAAAGCATCATTTTAAACGAAAGTCATGTTAAAAATCATTTTCATGCTTTCATTAGAGCAGGTGATGATCAATATTCTTATTAGTTCTGCTCTTTCAGCCCCAAAACGGAGTTGTGGTTTCTGTATAAAACTGCAGAAACGGCTCCATCAGGCCCTTCTCGTTCTGTCATAATATCCTGACAGTGACACACTCCAGAGGGACCTGCACACAGATGTTTGGTTTTATATGCTCTTTCTCAAAGTATGAACTTCCTCTTAAAAAGTTCGAGGGTTTATATCGAGAACGGGGGGCTCGTACTTTATTACCCAACAGTATTTTTTGCCGTCACAAAGCAAGAAATCTGTTATGCAACCGTACTTAACTGAGATGTGAGTCATGAGTTAATAGCACTTCCAGTTATTAAAATAGACCTTGTCAAGGAACTACAAATTCTCAAATTGTCTTGGGTCATTTTATTAGTCGTTTTGTTTAAACCACGGCTGGCAGCAGAAATGGTGTGCCTCCTCACAAACTGCTGGTTTGCCAAACGAGACAAAACTGGATCAGTTCATCAATGGTCATTTTGTCTCCTGTCCTGAATGAAAACGTCCTGGCTGATTTTTTAAGTTTGTCCTTACCAAAATAAAGTAACCATTTTGCTTCTGAAATCTGATATGATGATGAAATGCATATGCGATTGTGTGTTGCACTTTAAATGTCCACTAAACGTTTTGTGCGGCTTCCACTGACCTGGGAATGTCGTCATCAACAGTAACACATCCATAGAGGAACACAATGACCCCGACTAAGGAAGCAGGGATCAGCATCTGGGTGTAAACGCCAAGCCAAGCAAAGTACAGACCGATCTTCTCTCCGAAGTACTTCCTGTAAGATAACTGAGATGTTTCTAATGAACCTACAACACTGAGACATCAGAGAGTTTGAGATTAGTTTACCTGACTAAACCAATGGGCTGGTACTTATAAAAGACACTGTAGCTGGCCCACTCTTCATACAGCAGCTGAAATAAACGCATCGACATGATGAAACAGCGCTCATCGTCACCTCCAGACTCAAGTGTTGTCTTTGCAGCTGCATGCATTCAGTTCATAGTTTTTGCTGTGTGCTTCAGGTCATTGGCCTGCTGGGAAATGAAATTTTCCCTGAGCTCTGAGCTGTGACGGCGACACACTCAGTATCCTCGGCAGGTCCAAGTTGGCCTAATATGGTGGTTTCCGATCCTGGGAAGCAGCACATGTTGTTTGTCTTCTTTGTTTATCACACCTGCTTCAGAGCATCAGCTCATCAGCAAAAAGAGTGTTTGGTCTCGATGGCACTCTGCTGTTATCTGGGTGTTGTGCTGTATTTGACTTTGGCCAATGAGATCAGCTTTAGTCCTAGACCACACATGGTTTGGGGTTTTGTCACCGTTCATTTTTTCAAACCATGCTAGTAGCTGGGGGTTTCTCGCTCTGAAACTCGTTCTTGTCCGGTTGCTTAATAGCAGAAACCATCTGACTTTTTTGTTTGGCAAAATAAAATATAGACGGAACAAAACCTCACCTTTCTGTCATTTGGCTCTGCGTTTTCCCCATCAACATCGCCCTGTAAGGAAAGAAACGAGCATATCATATCCTGTTGAGGATTCCAGCGCTGAAAAGATTTGCATCTATTAATCAAGCAAGTTGGACAGCTGGTCTGTACTTACACCTCGATAAGTCTAGGTGTCACTATAATAATGCAACAGTGTTGATCAGTTCTGTACAGATAGCTTAAGATCCTTAGACACAGTTCAACACAAGTACTTACATCATGTAGTGGATAAGCAGCCAAATAAACACCGCTCCCAAGCAGACTAGTTATTCCTGAACAATGTGCGAAAACGACACACTGGATTATTCCTTCAGTTACAGTTTTGCTGTCAATGAATTGAGCATAAAATTGGGTACTAAAGCTTGGCTAGCATCAAGCGAAAACTCAAGAAATTACATTTCTCATTCTCTCAGATGTATAGATAAAGCAGTAGCTTACCCATGCTAAATTTCGCTTTTGTGCACTTGGTTCGCTTCAAAACTTCAAATACCTACAACAATGCACATAATCAAACATTTAATTCATGGGAAGAAAAGTCCAAATATTGAGATGATTAAATATGGCTTTAATGCGGTACATCTGTCAAATTCTTTATACTTACTAACGAACTTCTTGTTTTACTGTCAAAAAAGGAATCTTTGTCAGACAAATCAAACCTGTAACGACGAAAGGTCACAAGTAGATTTTCATTTCATTTTTCAATACATTTTTGCATCCGTCCAGTGTTTCAATCAGTTCCTAGTATTAAGGCCCATTCACACAAATCATGTGTGTAAATGTCTTTGTAAATCCCTGAACAAAAGTAACTTGCTGTTTAACTGCTTGAAATCTGTAACGACAGCATGCCAAGCGGTGATTTTTGTGTTGCGTTACACCCCTAATATATAATTTCATTGACTACCTCATATTACGATGAAACTGAAGTATACTTGGGGCTTAATTACAGAATTTCTTAATTTGCGTGAAGGGGTCCAAAGGGATGCGCTGTCCTATTTGAAATTGCTCTCAGTGTGAATAGGCCTTTATGTCTTTGAAAGTTGAGTACAATGAAAGCGTAACATTGGTTCAGCCATGTGAAGGTCACAAATCACCTGAATGCCTAACAGTACATGTAACAGACATTTAGATGTGTTTCATGCTTGAGAAAGGATGTTGTTGTGGAAGCAGACACTAACAGATGCTGCTTTTCCCTGGAGAACGGGTACGAGAGGTGCTTCGCTTTCTGTATCCTGTTCTCTTCTAAGTTTGGATGAAGAGGATCTGTTAGTTTGCTGATGAACGCGTTGATCTTTTCCATTACGCCACTGCTGTGCTTCACTTCATACACCTACAGTAAGAGCACAGCATCACATTTACTCATCTCATCTCTGCTTCACACACAGCAGCCGTGCACGTTCCTCTCCACAAACATTACTTTTTTGGTAGGCATCTTCAGTTTCATGAATTCAGCCTCTCGACAGAGAACGCTCCACGGAGCATGAATCTTCACAAAGCCCACCCCAGGGGTCTTGGTCTGAAAACACAGAAAAGTTGTTGAAGGAATTTGACAGTCGCAGTGTCTGTACAAGCAGAGATGATATTCACTGGGCCATACTAAACAAATCCAAAATATCTGTTTTTGCCAGTATGGTCTTCACACGTCCACCCAAACACGAGCACTCAGGACCTGGATGGGTTCGGGTCATATTTTAAGTAAGCCGGGTCCTGGTCGGGTCAGGTCTGTGTGTAATACCCGAGTCAATCTGAGAAATCCCAGGCGTGATTAGAGTCAGTGTATGTGTGTGTTTTATAACTTGCAACATTGTAAAAATAGAAGGAGAAAGAGTAAGCCTGGAAATAAGATTACAGTGCGTGCATAATTATCAGACACGTTGATATTCTGATCATATTTTTTTCCCCCAAGCACATTTTACCAATTCCAAACCATATCAATCTTAATAACTACTATTCATTTTGTATTTAATCATTTAGAAGTGATATAATTGTCCATGAAGACTTTAAGTGAAAAACTCTTTATATTCAGGTGTGCAGAATTATTAGGCATGTTTTCTTGAACAGATAGAATGAGCCAAAAAAAAGGATTTGACTCAGACTGAGATGTCAAACATGATTAAATCCCCATGAGAAATATTCAAAACAGAAATACAGAAAATGCAATACAGAAAAAAAGAAAAAAATAAGTGAAGACATGACCATTTGACAGCAAAATGCTCATTGGGTCAGCAGGGTCAGAAAAAAAAAAAAAACACATGGAGAAGAAAAGACATGTTAACTGCAAAAGAATTAAGAATCAAGGTGAAGAATTAGGTGTAAAACCACCAGGAATCATTTATTCTCCAGCGCAGCCATTTTCCAGAACTGCAGCCTTCCTGGAGTCTCCAGAATTACAAGCTGTCAGGTTCTCAGAGACTTTGCTTGGGTAAAAAAATCCTAAAAAATGACCCTCACTTAATGAGAATAACATGCTGAAGTGTTGTGAAATACATGAAGACTCATTTTTTATAGGCTTTAAGGACAGATAAGTTGAGAGCGACTCTTGAGTGACTCCAGCACCACGTGCTCTTGTACTGCTCAGAATCTGGCAGTAAGTTGTAGGAGCTCATTTTTAGTCAATCTCTGCAAGACAGACTTTTCAGGACAGGAGACGGACTAAAAATGAACTTCGTTCGTCACCACATTCATCTACGTCCTACTGAAACACCACTCTCTCGTAAACATGCGTGCGACAGTTAGCGAAGCTAGAGATTATGGTTCTGTAAAGTTTTAAATACGGATAGTTTTCTTACACAAACACATGGATTCACTTCAGAAGGCCTCTATTAATCCCCCGGACCATGTGGAGCACTTTTCATGATGGATGGATGCAATTAAACCCCAATCACTGCCATTAAAAAGCTTGGAAGAGCCAGCACATTTTTTTTTTTTTTTAATATAACAGTATTCTTCAGAAAGAAGAAAGTCATACTTTCATAGGATGGCTTGAGGGTAAGTAAATCATGGGATCAGATGTACTTCCGAATCCACGCAGGCATGTGTTCTGCGATCTGCCTGCGGTGCGATTATGAAACCCCTCCCCAGTGCCACCTGTAGAGATCTGCTACAGCAGGGGTGTCCAAACCACTGACCTGCAGAGTTTAGCTTCAACACCAATTGTATACAACTTTTTGTCATGTACACCAATACAACGTTTTGTCACGAGTGTCTGGGCATTGAATGAGTACACTGAGTTTCATGCAAATCAAACGAACGGCCTGGGAGGAGCTTAAAATGTACTTTTTCTTTTTTTTTTTATAACGTAAAAATATACATGTAGAGTCTAAATCAGTGATATATAAGAAAACTATTTTAATGCTAGTCTTTATGGCTCCGGAGTTATGGACCAAAATGTGTGTCTGTGTGCCTGAGTATCTCTGCACGATTGGGACCATCCTGACAAGTTAGGGGCCTCTACTTTTATGGCAGATAGCTAATGACAGAATAAGAAAATGAGTACAAACTTAATAGAGTTCCGGCATTTACATGTATTTAAAGCAACACAGCACTGGAGAAATAAGAGAAGCAGGGGCAATGGAATCAGGAAATGACCCGAGCCAGACTGGGTTGCCCACACACACAAGCATCACCTCGCAGCATGTGCACTACGCACCAGACCACGTGTGACCTGATGCATATGCCTTACATAGACTCCAGGACAGGGGATCCATGTCAGGGTGAGTCTCACAGCCAAAAACAAACAGCTCAACAGCTGTGATCACCATTACTTTCACTAATTAGGAAATCCATGTAATTTTACAAGGCATTTAATGACATAACCACATGACCAGGACTATACATGGTTTTATATGTATTCACACATGCTCATAAACTTGAAAATGCACACAGAGAAGAACAGGTGCACACATGTAAATCTCATTCTTTGAACACATATGTGAATATACAGTACTACATTAATCATAGTCTGAAAGCCAGTGAAGAAAACACATCACTAATGTGTGTGTGTGTGTGTGTGTGTGATAGCACAATATTTGGCTGAGATACAACTATTTGAAAATCTGGAATCTGAGGGTGCAAAAAATCTAAATACTGAGAAAAACATCTTTAAAGTTGTTCAAATGAAGTTCTTAGCAATGCATATTACTGATCAAAAATGAAGTTTTGATACATTTACAGTAAGAAATTTACAAAATATCTTCATGGAACATGATCTTAATATCCTAATGATTTTTGGCATAAAAGAAAAATGTATAATTTTGACCCATACAATGTATTTTTGGCTATTGCTACAAATATACCCCAGCGACTTAAGACTGGTTTTGTGCTCCAGTGTCACATTTTACTATTTGGAGTCGAATGAATGTTCAGTTCTTGAGTTATTTGGGATCATGTGTTGCTACTGTCTACAGTCACTGCAGAAGCTGTTTTCCTGCTATCACGTGTCAAAACTGATATTAATAAATCATAGACAATCTCATATGATTTATTTTATTGCTATTTAAAAGCAAGAATCTATTTGGATTTTAAATTAAAATCTTTAATAATATTATTGAGCTAAATTATAAGGATTAATGCTCTGTCAGTAGCCTAATTATATTCCGGAAATATACTGTTTTTGTTTGTTTGTTTGTTTGTTTTGGTCATGTAGGCTCATAAGGAACTGTTCTATTGAGCCACTGATCTTTAATTCAGAAACAAACTGGACGTGATAGAAACTGTGAGGCACTAGAGACTACAGAAAGAGAGCCCTAACAGATGCTCATCCAGAGAAAAGAGTGTCAGGGATGTAAGAATAAGTAAGATATAAGAACAGGTGGAAGGACTACGATCAGATTAAAGAAAAGTTTAGATTGATTAGTCATGTTTGGTTATTGTTGAGTAGATGCCAACAATGATAAAATATCAAAATTGTAATCCATATTTGTCTAGTTTGATCAGCATTTCTTTCATTAGTTAAGCTTATTAATCAAAATAACGTGTGTATTTAATGGAATTTGAGGATTTACATTAAATGACACAAGAGGGAGTAAATGATCATTTTTGGAGGATCTATCCCTTGTGAACAAGTAGAATACTTTAGCATACTTTTAAAAAGAGTGCGGAATCAGTATGCATGCACATACTGAAGTATTAACATGAATGTAATTATTTGGACACTTAGTTTACTATAGTCAGATTGCAAGTAAATGTATTATAGTTTCAATTTATAATTAAACGGACTTTAGAGAATTAACTTTAGAGAAACTTTTAAAGTGTAGTGTACTGCCAAAAATGTACTATGGTAAACTAAAATATACTGTAATGTAAGTTCTATTGAAACATGTACAACATATACTGTATATACAGTGGGGCAAAAAAGTATTTAGTCAGCCACCAATTGTGCAAGTTCTCCCATTTAAAAAGATGAGAGAGGCCTGTAATTGTCATCATAGGTATACCTCAACTATGAGAGACAAAATGAGAAAAAAAATCCAGAAAATCACATTGTAGGATTTTTAAAAAAATTATTTGCAAATTATGGTGTAAAATTTCATCTCAATACTTTGTTATATACCCTTTGTTGGCAATGACAGAGGTCAAACGTTTTCTGTAAGTCTTCACAAGGTTTTCACACACTGTTGCTGGTATTTTGGCCCATTCCTCCATGCAGATCTCCTCTAGAGCAGTAATGTTTTGGGGCTGTCGCTGGGCAACACGGACTCCAAAGATTTTCGATGGGGTTGAGATCTGGAGACTGGCTGGGCCACTCCAGGACCTTGAAATGCTTCTTCTGAAGCCACTCCTTCATTGCCAGGCGGTGTGTTTGGGATCATTGTCATGCTGAAAGACCCAGCCACGTTTCATCTTCAATGCCCTTGCTGATGGAAGGAGGTTTTCACTCAAAATCTCACGATACATGGCCCCATTCATTCTTTCGTTTACGGATCAGTCGTCCTGGTCCCTTTGCAGAAAAACAGCCCCAAAGCATGATGTTTCCACCCCATGCTTCACAGTAGGTATGGTGTTCTTTGGATGCAACTCAGCATTCTTTCTCCTCCAAACACGACAAGTTGAGTTTTACCAAAAGTTCTATTTTGGTTTCATCTGACCATATGACATTCTCCCAATCCTCTTCTGGATCATCCAAATGCTCTCTAGCAAACTTCAGACGGGCGGACATGTACTGGCTTAAGCAGGGGACACGTCTGGCACTGCAGGATTTGAGTCCTGGCGGCGCAGTGTGTTACTGATGGTAGCCTTTGTTACTTTGGTCCCAGCTCTCTGCAGGTCATTCACTAGGTCCCCGTGTGGTTCTGGGATTTTGCTCACAGTTCTTGTGATCATTTTGACCCCACGGGTGAGATCTTGCGTGGAGCCCCAGATCGAGGGAGATTATCAGTGGTCTTGTATGTCTTCCATTTTCTAATAATTGCTCCCACAGTTGATTTCTTCACACCAAGCTGCTTACCTATTGCAGATTCAGTCTTCCCAGCCTGGTGCAGGTCTACAATTTTGTTTCTGGTGTCCTTTGACAGCTCTTTGGTCTTAGCCATGGTGGAGTTTGGAGTTGGACTGTTTGAGGTTGTGGACAGGTGTCTTTTATACTGATAACGAGTTCAAACAGATGCCATTAATACAGGTAACGAGTGGAGGACAGAGGAGCCTCTTAAAGAAGAAGTTACAGGTCTGTGAGAGCCAGAAATCTTGCTTGTTTGTAGGTGACCAAATACTTATTTTACCGAGGAATTTACCAATTAATTCTTTAAAAATCCTACAATGTGATTTTCTGGATTTTTTTCCCTCATTTTGTCTCTCATAATTGAGGTATACCTATGATGAAAATTACAGAACACATCATAACTGTTAAAGGGTTAGTTCACCCAAAAATGAAAATTAGCCTGTGTTTTACTCATCCTCAAGGCACTTTCTTCTTTCAGACGAATCCAATTGGAGTTATATTAAAAAACTGTCCTGCCTCTTTCAAGCTTTATATTGACATGGGTGGGTGTTTTTGTTCAACAGTCCAAAAGTAGTCAAATAAAGCGTGTGCATCCATATTAAAACTACAAGTGCACATTCAATACAATTAAGCGCACTTCATTTTCACAATTGATCCCTGTAAAGGTACTGTAAGTAATTCTTTTTGACTGTACTAATTCATAAAATAAAAATAAAACCATAATATGTTGCAAATTTTTAGGAAACATACTAAGTTCACCTATTTGTTTCTCTGAAAACAACGCTACAGCCAGTTATTCTACAATGAAATGAGCGTTTCGTGTGGGAATGTCTGTTTTTCTTTTGTCTGTGTGACTTCCAGTTTACCCAATAGTGTTTCAACACCCCGGGTTACCAGTCGGTGGAAAACACCGGCCAGCAAACGAACTGGGTCAGAGATCATAGAGACTACCCGACCTATAAAGCATTGGCATCCATCTAAAAAGCTCTGTGATCAGAGGAAGATAACATTTGGACTGCGGTACCCATCAATATGACAGTCAATATAGTCAATACCACATAATGCACCTTTAAAACTAGAGTGTTTTGATAAGACATTATTCTTCAGCATAATTCCCCTCTATACTGGAAACCTGTTCAGAAATGAGAATGCATGGAAAGATTGGATTTGGGTGGACTTATTAAAGGTCACTTCTCCAGTTACTTCAGGAGCACAAAACAAATGTTCTTTTACGCGGTAGCGAGGTGTGACTGTATTTTTTTCGCTCGAGTCCTTAAATTTGATTGGCTGAGCAGCGTTCTCATTGTGCTAATAATCCAACAGCAATGAGATGTATTTCTCTGCTTGTGTTTGGAGGATTACAGACTAGAGTACCCAGTCATCACGTGAGATCACGCGATGATCACAGTGACATCACACCATTCTCATACGGTGATCCTCACAGTGTGAGTAATATATGAGCTCATTGTGAACTCAAAAAGATGAGCGGGGTTCTTATTTCTATCAGACATCTACAAAAGCGCTAATTGAGAATTAACAGAGATTTAGATGATGATGTTTTATTGTTTTGTTTGACGTTACCATCATTGTGAGTAGTGTTTGCTTTAGTTAGGCTCTTGACCCTTGACTTTATAACATTATATTTCTTGGGACTGCTGTGACTGTGTTTGAAAAACACATTTGTTATGGCAAAGAAAACCAAAAAAAGAGACTGCAACCAGGTGATATTGGTTTGTTACTGATGATAACAGCACAACCATCACCTGGATTCAGTATGCAGTCTTTGTGAGGAATTATTAATCTAAAGTTGTTATGGCTCTGTGATTATACAGTATAGGACCAAGCAGTGTCATAATCTTTTAAGAAGAATTTTAAAAGCATGATAAGACACAAACATTTTGAACTACTGTGTCATTTAAACACAAAGAGAGACATCAAGAATCGGTGTATGAATCTCAACAATGGTGACAATCAAAAGCTTCATGTTGCAATGCATGCTGGGTACCTAGTCTCTGTGCAGTGAGTGCACTTTGACCTCACATTAGTATGAGCACACAGTGAGGGCACTGTGAGGTTACACTTTTAGCTCACTGTTACCTCACATTGTGACCTCATCACGAGTATCCTGTGAGCTCATGGTGAGATCACTGTGAGATCAAATTGTTGACTGGGTATGTTCCAGTACAGAGTGGGCAGCAGAGCGAAAAGTGGGCAAAATTTGAACAGATAATGTCAAACTTAATATCAATGACTTGTTTACAGAACTGTTGTAATAAAAGCGATATGCTATGTACACTAAGTGCAAATATCTATAGATTCTATTTACACTAAAATTGCAGGATTTTCTGCTATTTGTTCTACTTATTGCAAATAGTGGCAAATATATACACCTCAGTACTGTAATACTTTATAAAACAGTACGCAATAATAACGTATTGAGTGTAAATTACAAATTCAATTCAAATTATTAAATTAATGCTGCCTTATTGTGATGACAAAGCCCTCCCTACTCTACCCAATACTTTTCAACTTTTCGATCATTTTATTATTTTTTATTGAAAATAAATGCTTTTCGAATGTGATATGAGACTTGAAAAGGGAGAAAGAAAGTTCAGCAAAAGGCGGATCCGAACTCGGGTCTAACCCATCAAAAATGACTTCGGCACGCACTTTCCCATCGACGCCACTGGAGCCGTTACTAAACGACCTTCCTTTGTAGTGTTGACTATCACAAGCACACGTTGGTGGGTGGAGTCAGTGTAAATAGCCTCTGCCAACAAGGCGGGCTATTTGCACTTAGTGTAAATAGACACTAAATCACAGCCACAATCATGCTGAAGTACTGAATATCACTGATCACCTGCAGCCTTGTGTCCACGGCTCAATCACAGCCATGATGATATCAGTACAACAGCACACTAGCTCGTGTCAGAAGTCTCATATTGAGCAGTATTTCAGAGCAAACACTATGAACAAGCGACCGCAAGTGAAGGCTCTCAGTGTGTCAGCTCCAAACAGGAGTTTTGAGTTCTGCGCGTCTCATGTCATAGCCGGTGCAGCGTGGCACCACAATGTGTCTTTTGTGGCCCTTTCTCATGGTAAAACAGCTGAGCTCAGCCAAAAAACAAAACAAACCTCCAGCAAACAAAAGCCTTGCGGAGCAGGAATGCAGGCTCCATCATCACACGTACCTCCTCGTCCCGCTCCAGCTCCAGGCCCATCTCCACCAGGTTCCTCTCGAACTCCTCGCGCCGTAAGCACTTGTCGTCATCGTGGTGGTCCATGCTGAGGTCAGGCGAGCCGGCCTCGGCGTCCTCTCTGGCTGCGGGCGCAGGCGGCGCTCGACCCCTCCGCAGGGTGCGGGTGAAGGCGTTGTCTCTGAGGCGAGACGTGTGCCGCCGGGAGCTGCTGCTCTTCTTGATGTGGTAGGTGAGGATGTAGTCCACCCGCCTCTTGCCGTCCTGGAAATACAGACCCCGCCGGCATCGTGTGTTCTCCTCAGGAGCGAGAGACTTCAGGAACTGGGAGGAGAGGGGAGGACAAAACATGAGCCAGGCTGCGTGTGTGTGTGTGTGTGTGTGTGTGTGTGTGTGTGTGCGGGGGGGGCCAACGTCCAGTGAAAGGTCAAGATGGGGCAGCATCTGAATAGGGCAGAGGACTCGTCAGCTTTAAGAATGAGTGTGATTGTCAACTATAAGATAATGAGCTGAGCAAGTAAACACTCTTCATATGGTTTCAAATTAGCAATATTATGATAAGGATTAATAGATCATCTCTGTGAATAGCCTACACTACCAGTGGATTGGAATTTATGTTTCTCATGACCTTGAAAACTTTTGATCTTAAGTGTTCTGCTGAAGTGCTTGAAATTAGTTTACAGACAAATATAAACACTGGCTTATGACATTCTTTGCTAAACTAAAGGGAGGGTTGCAGTGGATGCTGAAAGAGAAGCAGCACGTGTGACAGTAGTGTGCTGGAGAGTGTTCAGAGGGAGCAGCTTTACTTGTGTCACAGTATCATGCTCATACGTTAATGCAAGTTATTTTACTCGTTATTATTCGAAAATGTGGAAAGCAGTAATAATGAAGAATGAGATGAGTTGTATCCAAACCCGTGACTGGTAGTGTATTCTGTCCTCTTTAGCATGCATACAATAGCAAATATTGCTTTGAATGTTGTGTAGTTTTGCACAGTTTTAAATCCTGAACTGGACAGGATCTTTATCATCACAGCAAACAGGACACTGACAACCACGTGATAAATGTGATGCAAACGTTTTAGTTTTTAATACAGCACTGATGACATTTTATTAGCTGATATACTATGTTAGTTGCATTTAGTCTCTCTGGTGTGTAGCAGTCCCGTTAGCATTGCTGGGATGCATGTAAAATGTTAGTAAATTAACAAGAACCTATTATACCACTTTGGCAAATGCTTTGCACATAATGCATGTTAATCAAAGTCTAAAGGGACACAATATAAATGACACTGATGCATTTTGGTTATTGAAAATGTACACAATAACCGGCAGTATATGCCTTTAAAAGACACTCAGCGGTCTGTAATAAATCTAAATGAAGATCCATGACAGGTCCA
Source organism: Onychostoma macrolepis (assembly GCF_012432095.1). Classification (NCBI taxonomy): domain Eukaryota; kingdom Metazoa; phylum Chordata; class Actinopteri; order Cypriniformes; family Cyprinidae; genus Onychostoma; species Onychostoma macrolepis. The sequence goes on from NC_081179.1 coordinate 24,028,046, forward strand.
ACTTTATATAGGCCTTCTTTGATAAGAATATCTGCCAAATGAATGTATTCTTAATCATGAAAATAATTTCATAATTAGCTTCTAATATATTTCACACAAACAAACAAATAAACAAATGGTTGATAGAAAAGTGTGAGCACATAAGCTTGTACTGCAATGCGAGGTTCAACATTAGATGAACTATCTTAGCTGCATATTCATTCAACTTTTCAGTATTTTCGTTCTGAAGAGACAAATCGCTGGAGATGTTATTAATATTTTGACCTTAGTTCATCAGCTTTGGGCCTGAGATAACACTGCGGTCCGACTGATGACGGATCTGTGCGATCGATGTGTGACATACAGGTGCTAATACACTGTTGAATAAGATCTGACATGAGTAACCTTGAACTTGAGAGTGTGAACTATGGCGACAGCTATGGGCTCTTATTACATCTATGGGAACCACAATATAAGCAACTCTCATTAGTAACACAACAGAACAAAACAACTGTGCACCATATGACCGTTAGATATCATTTCGACAATGTTATGTCAATATGCAAGTGTGAGTACAGTAAGCAGATATCTGTGTCGTACATGTGTGTACATAATAATGCACTGTTGAGATTACTTGATGTGATGTGTTCCCTATAAAATGCAGTCTGGACTTTAGCACTAACAAACTATGCGACAGTAATCTTAGATAGAAAATATTTTTTGAAGTCCTTATTCATGAGGTCAGCTGTTTTAGTAGAGCGACTGCAACTGATCCAGCAACTGCTGACTGTGTAATGAGGTATAACATTTCCTCTGGCATCCCCCTTCATCTTATGGGGACATGTGCTCATATTTTAGGAGCAAAAAGCATTAGTGCATACAGATCTAGCATGTGCTCATGCACTTTACCTACTGATCTATATGTAACTTACGTACATTTATCAAATCGTCAATAAAGCAATAAATAGAACTCATAATTAACAGCAGATATTGCACATACACTACTTAATATATGGTATTAAAGTCCTAAAACTTCCTAAATAGTCACTGACCTCACACTCACCTGAAATTTCCCGTGAAAGATCACATCCCTTAAGAAGTGTGCTTGTTTGCAGGCAGAAGGCTGTTGAGAGCCAGCACCTTTGTTCTGGGGTAAATCCATCTCGCGGTCGCAGTAAGAAACCTGCCTCACTCTCTCTTAATCTTCAACTGTTTTCTGTCTGTCTGTTCTTTCTGTCTTTCAGAATGAAGCAAGCCTCAAGTCACAAACTGATCTCTGTTGTTACTTGAGAGGAGTGAGAGGAGCCAGGCGCTAATATTAGACTCAACTATAAAGCCATACATCAAAGCCTCCAAGATGCCCTCGCTCCAGCCCCTCACGCTCAAGAGTGTAAACCCACCCAGGTACGTCGATTTACCTCTGTGTCTGTTCTAAAATAATAATATAATATCATCTCATTGACATTTATGAGACAAGTGCCACAGTGTGCTGTCTTGCATAACTGACATCAATAAGTAAAAAAACATTTCAAGTTTGAAACTTACAACAGAATCTTGAAGATCATATCCAATGTCTTCTATGGCTTTGATGCTGATGATGTTCATCTGCTTCTCCTTGACTGGCACTGAATGATACTGCTCATTGTTCATCGTGGCTGAACCTCTCCAGTAGACTGTGGATCAGAGTTTAACCTGTAGATGTACATGTGAACAAAATCTGACATGAGTAACCTTGAACTTGAGAGTGTGAACTATGGCGACAGCTATGGGCTCTTATTACATCTATGGGAACCACAATATAAGCAACTCTCATTAGTAACACAACAGAACAAAACAACTGTGCACCATATGACCGTTAGATATCATTTCGACAATGTTATGTCAATATGCAAGTGTGAGTACAGTAAGCAGATATCTGTGTCGTACATGTGTGTACATAATAATGCACTGTTGAGATTACTTGATGTGATGTGTTCCCTATAAAATGCAGTCTGGACTTTAGCACTAACAAACTATGCGACAGTAATCTTAGATAGAAAATATTTTTTGAAGTCCTTATTCATGAGGTCAGCTGTTTTAGTAGAGCGACTGCAACTGATCCAGCAACTGCTGACTGTGTAATGAGGTATAACATTTCCTCTGGCATCCCCCTTCATCTTATGGGGACATGTGCTCATATTTTAGGAGCAAAAAGCATTAGTGCATACAGATCTAGCATGTGCTCATGCACTTTACCTACTGATCTATATGTAACTTACGTACATTTATCAAATCGTCAATAAAGCAATAAATAGAACTCATAATTAACAGCAGATATTGCACATACACTACTTAATATATGGTATTAAAGTCCTAAAACTTCCTAAATAGTCACTGACCTCACACTCACCTGAAATTTCCCGTGAAAGATCACATCCCTTAAGAAGTGTGCTTGTTTGCAGGCAGAAGGCTGTTGAGAGCCAGCACCTTTGTTCTGGGGTAAATCCATCTCGCGGTCGCAGTAAGAAACCTGCCTCACTCTCTCTTAATCTTCAACTGTTTTCTGTCTGTCTGTTCTTTCTGTCTTTCAGAATGAAGCAAGCCTCAAGTCACAAACTGATCTCTGTTGTTACTTGAGAGGAGTGAGAGGAGCCAGGCGCTAATATTAGACTCAACTATAAAGCCATACATCAAAGCCTCCAAGATGCCCTCGCTCCAGCCCCTCACGCTCAAGAGTGTAAACCCACCCAGGTACGTCGATTTACCTCTGTGTCTGTTCTAAAATAATAATATAATATCATCTCATTGACATTTATGAGACAAGTGCCACAGTGTGCTGTCTTGCATAACTGACATCAATAAGTAAAAAAACATTTCAAGTTTGAAACTTACAACAGAATCTTGAAGATCATATCCAATGTCTTCTATGGCTTTGATGCTGATGATGTTCATCTGCTTCTCCTTGACTGGCACTGAATGATACTGCTCATTGTTCATCGTGGCTGAACCTCTCCAGTAGACTGTGGATCAGAGTTTAACCTGTAGATGTACATGTGAACAAAATCACAATTAAAAGACCAACTCTGAGTACAAGAAACCTGTTATGAAGAAAATGATTATTATTCATTATTATTGGCAAAAATAAGGTGGATATGCATTTCCTAAAACCAGGAGGACTTGCCCAGCTAGATGACTAGTGACCACAAGTCATTTATGTGGGACATATCAATGCTATAAAATCATAATCTGACATATCAAATGTTTTTGGTGGGTTAGAGATGAGGAGATTGAGATTGATGAGGCTGCCCTAAATAATCATTATCACCAGTGGAAGACAAAAAATAGGGAAAATCTCTACTAGTGCTTCTGACATTACAAAACCTAAAGTTTTTGTGTGTGTGTGTGTGTGTGTGTGCGTGTGTGAAGCAACCAGACTACAGTACTTAAGGGTGCTAAAGCACCTCACCTGTGACGATGGATCAGTGCGTAAAGTTTTCCAGAGGGAAGCAAACACGGCAGGATTCATCTGCTCTACAAACAGCCAAACCGGACACGTACTTCTGCATAAGCTTCCAGGTAATATTTAGGGTTGCTAAATATTAAACTGTCACGAATGAAAATCCTCTTTCCTCTCTGTCCTGTCATTATTATTAATGAGAATCTGTAAGCGATTAAGGCTGTCTGGTCACTAACACGCAGAGCTGGGCAGATTGCTTAAAAAATGTAATTGCAGTTAGTAACCTAATCCATAATATAAATATAATCAGATTTTAGATTAGTTTTGACCTAACTCGTTTATCACATTGATTTAAATAGGATCATATCAATATAAAAAAGAAAAATAAGAAAATATATTCCATTCGTTGTTGTTGACAACATGACGTGCATTAAACATAACATGACATTATCAAGGTTTCCCGAGCCGGGGTTCATACAGGAACTGCAGAGGATTAATAATTTTAAAATAACATCAATCAAAATAAGACACTTACTAAAAAATGTGAGTATTTTATTTGTTTATTTGCATTAACCAACATCAGAGAACCGTGAACATGCAAATGTGAGACGTATTTTAAAATCTCAGGGCTACTTCAGGTAAATATACAAAGGCTGACAAAAAAAACAGTCTGGGAATCTCTACATTACATGCAAATTAAAAAATAATGTGAATTTGTGCATTTTAATGAGTGACAATTCAAATAAAAATTAACGTGTTTATCAGTAGTTTTTTGTAATGTTAAAATGCTAAGAAAACACAATTAACCAGTTCAGGTGTGCCTGTAGTGTGACTGGAGCTAAACTAACCCTAACCCTAACACCTTCCCTCTCGGGTTTAGTTCTGTCCATTGAAAGGATCTGTACTTTCTTCATTATAAACAATATGTGGACATGACCTTAGCAAGTTTTGGTTACGCAGTATATTGCACATTGTGTTTAACTGCATGTTTATTAGTGTAAAAATGAATGGCTGTCTGCTCTCTGTCTCAGGTGGAGAGATGGTGCTGACAGCACAGATAGCGCACGTATAACTTCAATAACTGCTCTAATTCTGTGAGAACACTGGAGTCCGT
>NC_081179.1:24037574-24102574 GCF_012432095.1 Onychostoma macrolepis
CTTATTCAGTTTAAAATCATTTAATGTTTTTATTAATACAAATATTTACACAAGAAATTTGTTGAAAATAAAAGCAGTTAAATTTGAGAAGTGTCACAGCGAGTGACAAAATGAGGAGAGGGATTATTATAAACAAAAACAACGAAGATAAACCACTTGGAAATAAATATATAAATCACAAGACAAAGAATGAATGAACTGATGGCAAGACATACTGTACACAGAGACAATGAGGTGAAACTACAAACAGGTGAGCAAAGCAAACTATCTGTAAACATGACAACAAATGAAAAATGGGAATATTGGGAATAAAGAAAAAAGAAGAAAACATAGGAAAAACCCAGAAATGCAAACTAACATTCCATGAAGTATAGAAAAAAGAACTCTGGGAAACACTCCAGTTCGGCTCCATAGGTCAGGTCTGCCCCAAAAACTCGTCCAATTGTCTATAAAACCTGTTGAAAAGAGATGGTGTTCATCCCTCCTGGGGTGGTGCCGCTCTTCTCTCTAGAAATATGGCACACAGTCTTAGAGTTTGTACTTGACTAACTGGAGCCCAGGTCAGGAAGCAGACAGACTGGCTAAACCGACCGTCTGCTAGCCGCCTCACGCCACCAAAGTCAGTTAACTCTCAGCACAGTCTCTATAGTGTGATATCTAGGTGAAAGAGTCTCTGTGTCTGTTCCCCAAACTAGAAAATACAGAAAAATGTCCAAACCAATTTAAGAGTAAAAATGTAATTGATGTTCAACAAATAAAAAATTACAGTTACAAACATGAGCCACGTCTAAAAGGTAAAGCGTGAAAGTGACGTGACGTGGCCAAGTACCCATACCCAAAAACATATCTAAATTACGACCTATGCTCTCAACGTCAAATGCAGAAATGTTAATTCATGCGTTTATGACCTCAAGGTTAGACTATTGTAATGCTTTATTGGGTGGTTGTTCTGCACGCTTGATCAACAAACTACAGTTAGTCCAAAATGCAGCAGCTAGAGTCCTTACTAGAACCAGGAAATATGACCATATTAGCCCGGTTCTGTCAACACTGCACTGGTAGTTCCTATAGAACTGTTTTAGACCCTACTCTGATGTAGGAGCTAAATTAGTTTCCCCAAATGGAGTTCCTAGGACTAAATACGCTCCTAGTTCCTGCGGTGCAAACACGCCAAAAAGCGGGAAATTCCACCAATAGCTGCAGGAACTTTGAAAAGGTTCCACCGGTGCAAAAGCACCTGTAGTTGCTAACAAACACGAACACAGGTAAGTGTTAACAAATCAAAATGAAAAAAAGACAACTCAGGTATGCGTGTTATTATTAAAGGGGGGATGGAAATGGGGTGGATATGTTTGTGTGTGAAACCAGCATGCTAATGGCATTGCTTCAGAAGGTAACCGAGAGTAGGATGGATGAGGTAAGATGGGGTGTGTGTGTGTTTAAGTGCTGCACTAACCAAAGGAGACAGGTCTAATCCTGCATCTATTCCTTCTCCGCCAGGGCAAGCGCTCCATCGAGGACCACACCCGTGACTTTTTGGACTATTGGATTTGACGTTTTATTACTCTGGGCTCAATGAACCATTAAAATCACAACTTCTCAGTTACCGTCCTCAAGGGACCTTCTGTGAATATGTGTAGCTAGCCCTTCAGCTGAGTGGTTCCTCCTTCACTGTGGAAGAGGTGGAGGAAGATCTGTGTCCACGGCTTTCCTTAAACATTTTTGGGGGGGCCTATGCTGCTCAAGCTTGGGTCTCCACTCACAATATCGGCCTGCATTTTCTCTTCTCATACACACTTCTGCTGCTCCTCCCGAGGTGGCGGCACCCGCTCCAGATCCTCCCGAGGCGGCAGCACCCGCTCCAGTCCATGAGTCCGCTCTAGAGCACTCTCAAGTCCCAGAGTTCAGTCCTGTGTTGGTGCCAGCCCCTGAGCTCTCTGCTTGTCCTGTTACAGCCACAGGGGCTGTTTCTAAACTTTCTGTGCTGTCTGTTTCAGTTCGGTCTAATCAGCTGGTGGTCCCCAGCACTATTGGTCCTGAATGTAGAACTAGAGAATACAATGTCCTATTAAATACAATTACATGTATTGTGGCAATGGATTGTTAGGCTACATTAATTAGGGCAACCGGAACTGGGAACACTTCCCATAACATCAGATGTACATAATTAAAGGAAAATGGCATCTGCACTTATATTAGTCTGCATGCCTCACCCTTATCCCAAGGTTACTGAAGTCATCTGGATCTAGACAGCATCCAGACCAGATGGTGAACTTGCACCCAGGAGCAACCACAACACAGCCCTTGATGGCCAACAAAGACCTCGACGAGCCCTCAAGGTTTTTTTCTCCATTTCTGTCACCTGATGGTGTTTGGGTCTTGCTTTTTCGTTGTGATCTAAAAGACACTTGTCTAATTTATCAATTGACTGACACCTGATGGACGAGAACAAAACTTGAACTAAATTAAGCTGGATGACGTGCCTGTAGAGCTGCTTTACAGCTGAATCACATCTTGCGATATCGACACTACGGAGATCCACTGAATCAATAGCTGAAAAATGACATTGCTTTTTGTAGAACTGTCTATAACTGAACTGAACTCTTTCCAGATTGATGGACTTCACACTGTTATTGATCTGAACTGATCCAACACTGAACTCAACACTGGCTTGCTTAATTGGTGTCTGGAAGACTGACACCATCGAATAAAGACAAAACGTAAACAGAATTAAGATGGGCGAAGGCACTATCATCTTCAGTAGAGCTGCTTTTGCTTGCATCTTGCATCATCGACACCGGTATTAAACTGAATTGAATTAACGTGGAACTAACTGGAGCTGAATAACAACATTGCTGACTTTTGTAGAACTGTTTATAGCTGATTGATTAACTTTTTAATTGATTTGAACAAAACCAACACTGAATAATGACACCATTGTCTTTTCAAGCTGCTTTATAGCTATAGTGTTTCCATAACTGAGTCTGCCGTTTCGTGCTGATCTCCGTGAATCTACTTTGACACAGTCTTTATTGTATAAAGCTCTATAGAAATAAAGGTGACTTGACTGTATAATGCGTTCAAGAGGAAAACAGGCAATCATTTTGTTTTGTAATATTTTAATTAATATAAAATAAGCTACAACATTTAATTAGTGATACACATTATATTATGCAAAAATTAACATAAACTCTGAATTAATACTGAATAATATATGTACATGATATAATTCTGTTACATCTAGGCATACACATAGCATATTACCTTAAATTCATTTTCAAATAAATTTTTACATTAAAGTGTTTGGTCTCATTTTTATCCACCTGAACATCAGCGTTTAGAGTAGACCACATCTATGAAGAAATGCAAAATATCAATTAGATATAAGATATACACGACACAGACATGCTCATCTCACAGACATCCGCTGCACACTAACCTCTGTGGTAATCTGGATGCACATTTTCATAGATGGGATACAAGAGGTTTTCCTGTTCACTGCGCAGTTTTCTTGCCCGGAGCACGTCTCGCACACATTGATAGAGGTACGAGTACTGGCACTGGTGCAACACACATGACAAATGCATTCGATTTTATATACTTATGTGTGTGTATTCTCTCTGTTTCAAAAGCAGTGGTGTGTTTCACAGATGAGCACTCACCTCCGTCTGCACCATGTGTGTGCGATGAAGTCTCAGATCGAACACAGCACTGTAGATGTCCACCGTGTCTCTAGTGTCCAGCTGCTGAAGCACTCTGTCAAGAGCGATAAAGGTTCCGGTGCGGCCCACTCCAGCACTGTCAGAGATAAGAAGTGCACAGCGATAAACACTCCTCCGTCAGAGGAAGATGTAGATTTGCTGAAGCTGCTTTGCAGCAAGTATACTAGACCTCAAGCAGAATGTTCCGCTTTGCTTACTTTGAATTATGTTTGTCAATTACTCTTAGACAGACAGAAATTTGCAAGCATTTGGAGAGACATTTCCATTTGGGACAGCGTCTAAGTTAGGATGGACAACTTCAGTCCTGGAGGGCCACTCCTCTCGCCCCATTCCTGGCTTGAGTGGATTCACAGACTACACAAGACTATGATCAAGGTAATGTTGTAATAATGATTTGACTGTCCACCTGCAGTGCACTACAGTGGCTCCAGAGAAGGGCGTCCGGTTGATATAATCTCTCACAGTTCGCACGAACTGAATGAGCGACTGCGTGATCTCTGGAACGCCGTGATCCGGCCACACGGTGTAGTGAAACTGACGCACCACTCTGGAATAGCTCAGCTGCTCCTCCTGCACAGACACGCAGCACAGATCATTAGCGTATTCCTATCAGAACTCATCTGTGAGGAACAGAGACGTTATACCCACGTTGCAGATCTTGAATTCTCGGATGGTCCACTCGGGCAGCACAGACTCGGACTGCATCTGGACGACCAGATCCCCATAGTACAGCGGCTCCTGATCGAATGGCCAGTAATGGTCACACTTCACCTAAATAAGAGAGTCGAACACAAATTCATTGAGCTGACGCCAAAAGAGCCTCACGAGCAGAAGAATCATGTGTGATCATGTGGACATACCCTTCCTTTCTCAACACATTGTGTCACCATAACTATGTTGTGCACATTCTGCTCCCAGACCATCTTCCAGAAATCGTCTTTAGTGCCAGGTAAAGGACCCTGAGTCGCTATATACTCCCGTCTGAAGTTATTGCCCTTTAAAACAAACCATGTGATATGTTTAGTTAAGTGTCATTGGTTAGCCTTAGGAGAGAAACAAGTACTTATAATATATTTTTGCCCACCACTGCTCAGATATTTTACGTTTAGTACCAATAGCATTTTACTTCTATTTTACACTATTTTTGTTGCTATTTATACTTGGTGAGAACTGTATCTAACACCATTTACCATATGTTTGATTAAATCATGTGTCAAATGCTTTTAATTGAAATATGTATTACTTAAATACACAACCATGCCTGGCAAACTACAGCCTCACAAAATGCATGCACATAATTTTTGTGGTCTATAATTCAACATGCTTTTTTGTATGATTTTGACTTGTGTTATTAATGTACTTCCATGGCCAAAGATCTTACAGGAATATAGCTGGCATTAATATAATCTGAGCAGGAGTCATCATCAACATAGGACAGCTTCACCCGTGTAGAATCATCTGTTCAAGGAACACGTCAAAATTAATTTAGAAACATTGTATTACAATAATATTAGGTATTTTAACAAACACTGTGATTTGCCTGGACGTACAAGGCAGTATATTGTTGTAGCGATTTTTGCCTCTGTTTTCAGACAATAACGCTGCGTCTTGAGGTTGGTTACGACCAACATCCTTCAGGTCCTGAAAGCAGAACAAAGAGTTAATGTGTTCGCTCTGAAACATTTCAAATACCGTATTATGAAATATGGAGGACACTGTATTTTACCTCATATTCCTCAGAAAGGAGGTAGTTGGAGTCTGCTCGAAGTTTAGCTAAATGTAGCTCAAAATTTGTGATGCTGATGGGACTGTAGTTGGAAAAGACAACACTATCTTACAATAGATAACAGAAAAAAATCAAGAGTTCATTTAAAGAACATACGGTATACTGAAAATATCCTGCTCTGGGATGTAGTACAGTACCTTGAGACACGACGGTTCCTAAAACACAGGAGAAAATCACATTGTAATAAGAATTTTTGCTGCTGTTTAACTGCCATTATAACCTGCAATAATGCTAATATAAATTCAGTCAGTCTTACCCTCTAACAATGACGTGACTTCCCGAGGGTTGTCTTTCTCTTCTCAAACTCATTCTGACCACAGGCTCTTGTGCACTCCTGGGAAAGACAAAAACCTGCCATTACTAACTAATGGCTGCCTGAGACTTGTCATCTTCAGTATCTGATTAGATATTGTTCTCTTCCTCAGCTAAAGTCAATACTAGCGCATCACTGCCAATCAATCATCGCCAACTCTAAACCAGAGGTCCTCAACTTTGGCCCTCGAGGTCCACTTTCCTGCAGAGTTTAGCTCCAACCCTAATAAAACACACCTGAACAAGCTCATCAAGGTCTTCATGATCACTAGAAAGTTACTGGCGAGTTTGTTCAAGGTTGGAACTAAACTCTGCAGGACCATCAGCTCTAACTCAAATTGATCGTCATAAACTCATCATTACCGTCACTGACACATCATGCCAAAAACACCACAAACCTGTCTCAACATATCGGTGAACATTACGCAGCCTCTATTGATTTTTCCTGGCTAATCTGTCATTACTGCCCCACCGTCATAGACTGTCACCACCACAAACTAGGAGTGTTGCAATACGCCTATATTGACGTAATTAAATGTGATAATTAAACAATGCAATATTGATACTGTATTAATACTAAGCATACAAAAATATTGTCAATAATCCAGCATCAGTAACTCTGGTTGACACTCCAGCAAAGTAGGTGGCAGTGAATGTTGATCAATTTGACTGATAGCAGTATTATTTTTTTATTTTTCAAAATTTCTATAGATACTGTGAACATTGGTATTGTGTATTCTCTTGTTCAAGCCCTACCACAAACTGTTCATCACTACCAATACCCATGTACAAATTCATCATCAGTAACCCCTCAAATCAGTTGGGTAAAGGGTCTATGTTGTATTTGAGTTTTAGATTTGATGTACTTAAAGGGATAGTTCACCCAAAAATGGAAATGTGATGTTTATCTGCTGACCCCCGGGGCATCCAAGATGTAGGTGACTTTGTTTCTTCAGTAGAACACAAACGAAGATTTTTAATTCAAACCGTTGCAGTCTGTCAGTCCTATAATGCCAGTCAATGGGCACACAATCTTTGAGAGAGAAAAAACATGCACACACAAATCCAAATTAAACCCTGCGGCTCGTGACGATACATTGATGTCCTAAGACACGAAACGATCGGTTTGTGCGAGAAACTGAACAGCATTTATATCATTTTTTACCTCTGATACAGACAATGTCCAACTCTCCTGAGCTCATCCACAACATCCGGCACGTGACGTGTCAACGGCTCTGGAACATAGATATATATATACGTAGATATATGCGTAGATCCTTACGTATTGCAGCCCATAGAAACAGTTGCTAATGAGGCATCTATGTATATATATCTATGTGCCAGAGCAGGTTGACACGTCAAGCGCCGGATGTTGTGACAGTCGGACATTGAGGTTTATCAGAGGTAAAAAATGTTATAAATACTGTTCAGTTTCTCACACAAACCGATCGTTTCGTGTCTTAGGACATCAGTGTATCGTCACGAGCCGCAAGGTTTAATTTGAATTTGTCTGTACATGTTTTTTTTTCTCTCAAAGATTGTGTGCCCATTGACTGGCATTATATGACTGACAGACTACAACGGTTTGAGTTAAAAATCTTCGTTTGTGTTCTACTGATGAAACAAAGTCACCTACATCTTGGATGCCCTGGGGGTAAGCAGATAAACATCACATTTCCATTTTTGGGTGAACTATCCCTTTGATATTGACTTTTCATGACTTTTAGTAAAGTGCAAACTGTAAAGCAGGACTCACATTTTGTGGACTTTCTGTCTGCAGATCAGCAGAACAATTAATCCCACCATGGTGGCGATGAGGAAGAGTCCAGCGCTGACCCCTTCGATGACCCCACTCAATGGCTCTGAACACACACAAATATGAACCGTTAACCAGCGCATCTTACCAGTCGCCCTTTAATATGGTCAAGCCACGTGTGATACCTGCGTCTGTCACGAGGGGCTTGGACAGGTATGTATCTGTATAGAGCGGAGAGAGAAACTCCTTGTGATCCTCATCGAAAAGTTTCGTAAATGCTCGAACACTGAGTCTGAGAATCACAAGACAAACAGTCGAAGAGATCACCAACAATCACCTGACTGCAGACTCAAACATTAGTGACAGCACGCCATTTGACCTTCGCTTGTTTGTTAATAATGGCATGAATGTGTATTTGAGCATCCTAGAAACATTTGTGTTCAAGGGCTAAACGTGAGGTTAGGTTTAACCCTTTAAACTCACACGATCCGTCTCCTGAGACATTGGTTAAGTTTTGGATGCACTGGTCATGTAGGAACACCCTATTAGCAACAAACAGCACAGTCTGACTGCAGTGTCAGATTCGTCACCTGTATGCTGTCTTGGGCTTCAGTGGCCCATCACAGAAGATCGCCTGGCGTTGAGACGCGTCAGCTGATGGTATCTGATCACATCGTCCACCCAGACTCTCCATGCCTGACCCCAGGTGGATCTCAAACTCCTGTATCGTGCTCTGGCTCTCGTCGCAGTGGCTGGGGAAGTAGCTGGTCTGATAAGCTTTGACAGAGCTGTTGGATCTGTAGTCCAGGTATGAGGGAAGAGGATGATGCTGGTATGGCTGCTGGTTTTCACTGTCTGAATCCAACCAAAGAGAAGGGTCATTGTATTACTTTGGTCGTGTAAGGAGACAAGAGGATCTCTGCATAACATAAAAAAAGAGGAAAGAATGTCTTCCAACCATCAGATTCAGTTACGATGACGGAGAAGAATTTCACAGCACCGTTGATATCACTGAACCAGCTGCAGTTGAACTGGAAGAATATGGTTGACTTGGTAAGCTGTACTGTATTCTCATCGACACGGGTCGAGGGCAGAGGTGGACCTGAGAAGACACAAACTATTCAGTAACCGTTCCCGTCAGAAAGTTATCTGATGATCAATATCAAACAAAAAGCCCTAACTCACGGTCTATCATTGTGACCACATTCTCCATGACTGCCTCACTGGTCATGCTGTCAGAGATGACTTTGACAGAGACGGTGTAGTGCTTATGAGGCTCCAGATCTTTGATCAGATAGACAGTTTTCTCTTTGACTGTGCGCTGCGAGTACACCATTCTCTGAGAGTCCTTTCTCGAGCACTCGATGGTGTACGAGTCAAAGTCAGCTTCTGGGGGACTCCAGGAACAGGAGATGGCTGTGGAGTTCTGAGGACGGCAGTGCAGGCTCTGAACACGCTCCGGCTCTAAAGACAGGAAAAACACACATTCCACTAGTGCTACACCTACAGATAATGCCATATGTTATTGTAGTTGAGTGGTTTATTACTGTGCTATTACAGTTTTTTCAACCGCTCCCACACAAAATCTTTCCTTGTCACACAGTTTCTGAAAGCTGTCACTCAAACAGCAGAAGCACTCACCAAATCTGCAAAACCAGACACTAATTCTCAGCCTTTGACTCAGTTTTCAATTTCATAAAACACAACACACAATTCTCTATGTAACACACAAAAATCTAACAGGAATTAATATTATGGCAAAGGTATTTGCAAATGTTTGCTTCTGAGATGTGTTTGTGATATCTTGAATGCAGTGCTTCATTTTGCAAGAGATGTGAGGCATTTTGCGTGCAATTCTTGGATTTGTGTCTAAAGTTTTGAAAATGTGTGTAAGAAGTAAAAAAAAAAAAAAAACTGTAAGCAATAGAGCAGGGGTTCTCAACTCTGGCCCTCGAGATCCACTTCGCTGCAGAGTTTAGCTCCAACCCTAATCTAACACACCTGAACAAGCTCATCAAGGTTTTCAGGGTCTTTTCTAGAAAGTTACAAGCAGGTGAGTTTCAGGTCAAGGTTGGAACTAAACTCTGAAAGAAAGCTGAGGCCAGAGTTGAGAACCCCTGTAACACAGAGACAGATTGCTGTAAAACTACTACACTATGATCTTGTCCAAACTATGTTCTGGTGACCAGTAGTCTCTCTGGTGTGGCTTTACTGGTGAAATGATTAAAAAGCCTGGTTTGGGCACACTGCTTCCCGTAGGGATGACTGATAAACTGATTCTTATACATGTGTGTCTGGTGCTCCACTGACTTGTCCTGATGCTCCTGTAGATCGGAAAGCTGTAGGTAGGGTTGTTGGTTCTGGCGCCGCTGACCGTACGCAGGCTGATGTTGTACTGGCGGCCAGGGTACATGCCTTTCAGAATACGGTTTCCAGATGTGGGGCTGTGGTAGGGGTTGAACACAGACAGATGGTCCCCAGGGCTCCACTGAAGGTCAAAGTCATCATAATCAGTGTTTTCCGGACTGCTCCAGATGATCTCCAGTGAGGTGTTTGTGATTTCTCCAAAGGAGAACGAGACAGGTGGCCTAGGGTCTACAATACATCAAAGCCATTAAGGAAAAGAGTCCAACATATAAAATCAGTACTGCAATTATGCACTGATTCCAAAGTTAAACTGAAGGAAAATGACCCATCTTAAGGTCATTTGAGATCGATTCAACACGTCTAGTTCATGTTGTCATGTATTATTTCTTACGACTTACAGGACGCACTTACCCGTCCTGCCGGTAGTAGTTGCCATGTTGGTGAGATCTCCACTGTGTGTAAGGACGACAGCCTGGTACAGTCGTCCAGCCACCAGCCTCTGAAACGTGTAGCTTGTGCTCTCCGGGCCCAACCTCTGCTCTGCTTGCTGAGTGCCATCAGGGTTGTAGATCAGGAGGGTGTAGCTGCTCACTTCACCCACGGCCTGTTCCCAGCTCAACCACAGACTCTCGGAGCTTCTTCTGCTGTCGGCACGCAAGAACGCCACAGCTGCAGGAACTACAGAAAACACATTTAACAAAGGTATTAATTATTCTGATATTTATTAGGGATGCACCGATATGGAAATTTTGGCCGTTAACGCTAACCGATAATTCTTCATTTTGAAAGCCGATAACCAATATTTTTGGCCGATAAATCTAAATCCGAATTTTATACAATTTTTAAGAGCCTGAAACAAAAAAGTCTCACCATTAAAAGCCATGTCCCAAACACTTAAACATAAATCAAATATATACAGCAGCCTTTGAGCCAAAGTGAGTTTTAAAATTTATTTTACACTCCTATTACCTACTTTCTTAATCAAAAAATTGCCTTACAAATAAATAAAATAATACCTAAATAATGCAGACAAGTCATTGGACAACATTACTTATGTGAAAAGAATTAAAATGCATGTACCACGGAATTATAATAAAACGGAATAGCTTCTGCACGGACAATAATGGAATGATGTTAATTAAACCATATTGTTTATGAAAATAAGATAAAAATAAAAGTGGTGGTTATTTTTAATAACGCATAAATGATTTTGAAAAATAAACATCTTAAATTAACGTTTCAAACAGCAGCATTGTTGTTTAAGCTGCGTGCGCTGTGGAAGAGCTGAATGAACACCAGTAAACTGAAGCGCTGTTAGCGGATTAATTAGGTGATATATATAAATAAATATATAGACATAAACATAATATTACAACTATATCAAATATATGCACAAAAAGATGCAAATGAACAAGTGAACTTGAACTAAGTTACGTGTCAGAATGTGTGACTCCTGTTGTGAATGTGCTCTTTCAAGTATTTTATGTAGCTTTTATGACAGACTTGCCCTGCACATGTTGCGTGTTAACCGTATTTTCCTTTTCAAAGTGATTCCAATCACATTTCAAGCAAGTCAAAACCATCATGGCGAACATTGCGCATCTGAAGTGTCTCTGAAGGAAATAATGCATTATATTATCGGCCAAATTTGCTTATCGGGTTGATAACGATAACAGTAAAAATGCACATTTATCGGCCGATACCGATATGGTGGCCGATATATTGTGCATTCCATGAACAAATGTGACCAAAACAGTAAAACTGTGATAAATATATGATTGTGTTTGCTGTTAAACTGCTGTGATTGGGCCTGACATTGAACTGTATCATAACCACAATTAAAAAAGTACATTTTGGTTACTGGCAGATTGGGTGTGTTGTTCACCTGTCCGGGCCCAGATGGACGTGTCATTGGTCTGATCCCCACTGCGGGTCAGAACGACCACCTTGTACTGAGTCCCAGGTTGAAGGTTTTGGAAAGAACAGTCCTGCATGTTCACCATTCCTGTTTTCTGAATATGCGAGCTTTCGTCTCCAGTATACAGAAAAACATCGAATCCATCAAACTCCCCGTCTGGCAGAGCCCAGCGGAACGACAGGCTTGTGGTTGTGTTGCTTACGACGGACAGGTTATTAACAGTCGCTGGACCTAAAACACACACATTTTCAGACACTGTAAGCGTTCAGTTCATCTGCTGTATGATCACAAGTAAAAACTGAGAAGAAGGCATCGTCTACACACAGGTTCTGCCCTCAGCAATGACAGCTTTGCTGCTGATTCCTCCGCTGATGGTTTGCATCACAATGCGATATTTTTTTCCTGGAGTGAGCTGTCTGAAGTAATGCTGGCTGGCTTCTGCAGTCTGAGAGCTGTTAGACACCAGAGATCCTCGCTCATCCAGCAGCTGCAGCCGATAGCCGTCATACACCCCTCGACCCGCCTGCCATGACACCAGCAGACTGGACGTGCTGCGCTGGTTCTCCACCTGTAGAGCGCTCACGGAGGAGGGCACTGCAGAGGAGCAACAGAGCAACCGATGGTTGGATTATGTCCATCTGTCTGCATTTAGCAATAGGGATAAGTAGGCTAAATATTTACACTGACAGAATAATTGAAACCACAGTACAGTATCTGTGCTACATTTAACCCTCAAGCATCCTTCGTATAACAGCCTTTAATTTGTCCTTAGTGGCACAAAGGTCTCAGGTGCGATCCCAATTTTTTTTTTTAAATAAATGTTAAATCACTATCTTCGATAAAAAACTTTTGTATATTTTTTTATTTATCACTAGAAGTACCGTATTTTTTTTAATGTAAAATATGCTTATTTTTTATGTTATATTTAATATTTCTTTTACTTCCGTAAAATATCAAAAATATCAATAGCCACTATTTGAAGTACTCAATGGCTGCATATTGGCTGAAATCTATAAACCAATGTTTTAATGAGCTTACCCTCTTAAGTTTTAGATTTTAACACAAGTTAAAATTGTAGAATTAAAAAAAAAAAAAAAACACATTTGTGTTGGGTGAGACTATACAAAGATGCCAAAATATGCTGACAGACAAATCTGTCCATGCTATAAGGAAAAGGCAAAGTAGGAGACAGAGAAATCACTTACAGTCAGGTCCATGTTTTTGTATTTTAGCTGCTGACCAAAACATATTCAAGTTACAGTTATATAATGAATATGGGCTTAAAATGCACACTCAGCTTTCATTTTCATTTCAAATTTGACTCCAAAGCGGTGTATAAAAATGGTTGTAATTCTTAAGCATTTTATGTTATATTTTTGTTCAACCCCTTCAGTTGAAGCTTAAAGTCTGCACTTCAATTTCATCTTGATTGTTTCATTTTTAATTCCGTTTTGGTGGCATACAGAGCTGGAATTATGAAAATTGTGTCAGTGTCCAAATATATATGGACCTGACTGTATTTCTAATGAAAAAAAAAATAAAAATAGCTCAAACAGGTAAGAATAAACAATAAATCTAACAAGTAGCATGTTTCAGACATTTTTTGATTGGAATCAACAAATCTTGCAGTCGGACTTTTATCTGACTTTGTGTGTGTGTGTGTGTGTGTGTGTGTGTGTGTGTACAGTGGCTGATTGGCACATTCAAAAAAATGCTCAGTCATTGGCTCATTCAATTCTTTGTTTTAGTATGTGTGTGACTTTGTATGTGTTTTTATTCAACAAAAAAAAAAAAAAAAAAAACCTCTGTTATAGGCTCGTTCAATGCTTTGTGTGTGTGTGTGTGTGTGTGTGTGTGTGAGAGAGTGTGAGTGTTTGCCACATTGAGAATGTTGTATAGGCTCACCCCTCCGTTCATGTGTATGTATGATCTGCAGTGTGTTGGATTAATTGGTTTTTATTGGACAAATATTTAAAAAAATGCTCTGAATTATAGTATTTCCCATTCATTTCCTGTGGGTGCCCACTTTTGTCAAGGAAGGACAAATTAAGGAGTTTTTTTTTCAACCATTTAACTTTGTTGAATCGAGTCCATTTTGTGTGTGTGTTCAGGTGTCAAACTTAGAAAAAGTAGATTAAAGCTCAGATTAAAGAAAAAAAAAAAAAAAGATTTTGCCCAAATTTGTCCCGTAGGATGCTTGAGGGTTAAGCTTGCCACTGCAGGCTGTGCAGTACACTGGTTTTACCATGATATTGTCAGGCATGCAGGTAATGCACCATCTTGACCAAATTATTACTCTTATAAAACAACAGCATCAAAATGACAGAAAGAGCAGAAAAACACCATACACAGTTTTCTTTAGTGTATTACGTTACCTGTTCGTCCCATTGCTGTGCTGTTATTGATCAGAGATCCGCTGACTGATGTAACAGTTATCATGTACTGCTGTCCCGGCAGTAGACGCTGGAAACTGATCTCATTCACATGTTTAGGGACTGATCTCTCCTCAGCCTGAGCGCCCGTCTGCGACAGTGACACAGCGTAGCGGTCCACATCGCCCTGTCCCGGCGTCCAGTTCACTCGAAGACTGCTGCTCTGATCGTCATTACTAATATGAATGTTCTTCACTTTACTAGGAACTGAAATAAATCGAAAACACACAACCTTTAAGATAACTACACTCAAAAATCTGTTAAACCACTGTATTTCTGAGATATCCACAGGCAACAGTGAGATGTACCTGTTCTGCCTTTGATAAACTGCACACTGAGGTTTGGCCCACTGTAGGTGGACACCACAATTTTGTAGAGTCTTCCAGGAGTGAGTGAAGAAAGCAGGTATCTGTTGGTGCTGCTGGTTAGTGTGATTGGAGGAAACACCTTCATGTCGTTAAAGAGCAGCTGAACCTCATAATGATCCACATCTCCGGGAGCAGAAACCCACATCACCAGCAGGTCCTCTGTGCCGCTGTCAGCCAGCGTCAGGTTCTGCACTCCTGCTGGCACTGACAGGGAATAGGATAATAGTAAACTACAGTACAGACAAAGCCATGCGAGCTAATACTAAACATAAATACTCTAAACTAAACTACAGAGCCAAATAACTAAACCAAAATACAGAATTACAGTAAAGGACAAATTCTATGGTTTAGTTTACTGTAGAACTGTGGTAAACTAAACTATTAAGCAATTAAATTAACAGAGTTAACTAACCTACAGAGTTAAATAACTACAGAACCTATACCACAGAGCTACAGAACAGTGATAAACTACACTCTAGTGCTACAGAATTACAGTTAACTAACCTACAGAGTTACAGAACTGACAAACTACAGAACAACAGAAAACTAAGAGCAACAGTAAACTCATCCACAGACCTACAGAACAGGAATAACTAAATATTAATTTATAAATATTAATAAATATTAATTAAACTAAAGAAGTAAATAAAAATCACGGAGCCACAGAACAACAAAACTGTGAACTACAGTGCAACAGAAATACACGAAACTATAAAGCTATAGAATTGCAGCAGACTAAATCAGCAAGCTATAAAAATGTAGCAGCTACAGTAAAATGCACTACAGAGCTGTCAAAGTAAAGCAGGACAGGTACTCACATGTCCTTCCGTGAGTTGAGATGCTGGACTCATATTTGCCGCTCCACGTGCTGACGATCACAGTGTAGAGTCGGCCTGGCACCAGCCCACTGAACACACATTCATTCTGAGTCTTGGGCACCGTCTTGTTCTGCTGGAAGATGTTGTTGTGCTTTATGGAGACATGATAGAAGTCAAAGTCTCCAGCCGCGTGCCGCCAGTACACCTTCAGACGGTCGTCACGAGCCATGTGTGTGGCTGTAGGGTTCAACGCTGTGGCAGGCTCTGGAGCAGAGAAGCACAGAATGATGTGAACAATCAGACCGTACACAGCAGCTCAGCATCTCCATCGCTGTAACAGACAGATGCTCTTACGCGTGCGCTCCTGCACCACGGTGTGGTTCTCATACTCTCCGCTGCGGGTGCTGATGGAGATGTTGTAGAGGCGTCCAGACACCAGAGACTTAAACACACACTCGGTAGTGAACCTGGACACAGTGAGGGTGTGAAGGGTTCTCTCCTGATCTCTCAGAGTGACCGAGTAACTGTCCACGTCTCCCTCAGCTGCTCTCCAGGACACGCTCAGGAAGTCCATGCGGCCGTTGTTGCTGACCGTCACGTCTCTCACTGCGGCTGGAACTGATCAACACACGACACAAGCCAAAAACACAGTACAGAGCTGCACACTGCTCAATAAAGACAAACAGAATCAGGGCTGATGCTAGTGATCTGTTTGTCTGCTTGTAATATCACTACATATAAATAAACATTGTTTGGCTAAAGGGAAGCAAACAGAAAATGGTGGAAAGTGAGAGAAGTATGCTAATATGCTATTTCATAGACTCCTCAGATTTATAATAACAACAGAGATTGTTTCACAGCAGGTATTCATGCACGTTATGGATCACAAACTGAGCAATCTTGCAGTCTTAAGGCAATCATCACTGCAAAAATCACATTTTCTGAGTTATATAATTTAATAATTATTTGTACAATTAAATCAGTTTAAATAGCATTACAATATATAAAATATTATATATACTTATTATACAGTGGCAGGAATAAGTTTGTGAATATTTCTGAATATCTGATTTTCTGCATTGACTACTCATAAAATGTGGTCTGATCTTCGTCTCAATTAAAAACAAACATAATCTGACTAATAACAGTTGTGCTTCTCAAAACTGTATTGAAGACATGAGTGATCACTGACAGAGCGGGCTCTCCAACACAAACGGAGTCAGTCAAGGAGTTTCACTGGACGTGTGCATCGCACAGCTGCTCTTAGATCACCAAACCACTGCTGCCATGTCTGCCCATAACCGGCCTGGACATTTCATCCATTGATGGAACAATGAATTAAAAGTGTATCATAAGATTTTACAGGAGAATGTCAGGACAGCAGTTCATGACTTATGAATAATACTGAATTGCAATGTTCAGGATACCAGTGTCTAAATTTACGATGAGCAACTCTGAAGACAAGCGGCTTGTTACCATGTTAACAATAATAAAACGTTGAGTAAAAGCATGATTGTTCACTCAGAAAAGAACAACATCCTCCCTCCACAACAACACTCCCTGCAGGAAGTCGCACAAATGACCTTGACATATTCAAGGCTTCCTGGAAATTCCAGGAGCATTCCTGCAGCTCCAGATAAGAGTGTGTGTGAAGTTCAGCGTACCTGTGTCATCCTTCGAGCTAATCTGAAGAAACAGGTTACACAGGCACAGCTGTATTGTTTTAAACAGCAGCTGTGTTCCAAATGACACACTATACACAATGTACTTATGTACTCAACCATGTGTTGTATGAATTATATAAGGTAATTTTGTCATTAATAATCGGAGTCTGATAGCCCCTCCCCCTTCGCTATGTAATTAAAGCTGCGACAGTTGAATGCATTAAGTGTTCAACAGTCCACACTTTGTTTTTTCGGTTATTTAAGTGCATCATCCGGGTATGTAAAATGCACTTTTTCATTTTGTAATTTTCAGTGTGAACACACTACTCTATTTACACACTATTTATTCTACAAACGTCATAGAATAGTGCATAAGTACACGTTTTGGGATGCACCTAGCATCTTTTAAGCACAACATTGTTTTAAAGGGAAAATAAAAAGAATACTGTACAAAGTTCTGAAGATACTTCAGTTCAAACAGCTGATAAAAGTCATCGACAGGTGATTGGCATGAATCCAGCCCAACAGTTAATGTCTTGTGAAGCAAAAAGCTGAATGTTTTAATAAACAAATTGTCATTTTTGAATGAACTATTCCTTTAAGTGTGCCACACTTATTTAACAAACACCCTGTATGTATTATAGTAACATGCACCTGATGTTCTGTTTTTGGTGTATTACCTGTGCGCCCATCAGCCACCGTCTGGCGCGAGAGATCGCCCCTGTGCACTGTGGTCAGCACTGTCCTGTACAGGGCGCCGGATCTCAAGCCCTGGAAGTGGTAGGAGGTGACATTGGGCGGCACACTCTCATTCTTCATGACCACGCTGTCGTGGATGAGGAGCACGCGGTACAGATCCACCGCACCGGCCGCCCCGTCCCAGCGCACCTGCAGAGCGTCTGTGCTGCCCTGATTACTGACCCGCAGCTGGGTGACCTGCGCAGGGACTGACCACACACACAGCATTACTCAGTAAAATCGAGTGAATGGACACTCCAGTCATCACCCTGGACATCTGCATGACCCACCGGTTCTTCCTGTGACGTGGGCCGAACTGCTCCGATCTCCGCTGTTGGTCATCACGGTGATCGTATAGGTGTGTCCAGGCATCAGCTCATTAAAACTGCATTCCTGCACACCACGGGCTAATGTCCGTGTGTCCACAGTGGCATCTCCATCCTTCAGCAGGACGGTGTAGTTGTCCCACTCGCCGACGGGACGGCTCCACACGGCGCTCAGCGAGGTCTCGGTGCTGTGACGGACACTCAGCCTCTGAACGGACCGGGGAGCTGATGGACAGTGCAGAAAAACTGAGAACGGTGTCTATCCCTGGACTTACTGTCAGTCCGGCTCCTGCAGAGTCCAGCTCCAGCGCTAATCAAACACACAGCTAAACCAGCAGCTGTGCTGAAGCGGGCTGGAACTCAACGTTGCAGGACAGTGAGCCTCATTTTAATTTGACATGAATACAAAGTGCACTATTTAAAAATGTGCTTAAGAATCATAGTCATGAAAGTGTGCTCTCTTTACGGTAAGTACACTTAAAGAGATTGTTCACCCAAAAATGAAAATTATCCCATGATTTACTCAGCCTCAAGCCATCCTAAATGTATATGACATGCTTCTTTCTGATGAATACAATCAGAGTTACGTATATTAAAATCCGTCCTGGCTCTTCCAAACTTTATAATGGCAGTGAATGGAATATCGTTTGAAATATGGATATTTTTCTTACAAAAACACATGGATTCGCTACAGGAGGCCTTTATTCACCCCCCGGAGCAGTGTGAGGCACATTTTAGTATAGATGGATGCACTTTATTGCACTTCTTTTGGACTATTGAAAAAAAAAACAGCCATTCACTGCCATTATAAAGCTTGAAAGAGCCAGGATGTTTTTAAATATAACTCCGATTGGATTTGTCTGAAAGAAGAAAGTCATATACACCTAGGATGGCTTGAGGGTGAGTAAATCATGGGCTAATTTTCTTTTTTTTTTTTTTTTTGTTGAACTATCCCTTTAAGTGGCCTTTCATTATTAGTGTTATATATCTGCAAGTACAGTTTAAAAAAAAAAAAAGATCTGAAGTACACTAAAAGTGCACACACAATACAATTAAGCGCACTTTGTGTTTTTTCAATGTTGGTTTGTGAAGTTTGACGGCAGAAGTTGAGTTGATCAGTAACACACCTAGTCTGCCGTGGCAGTCGGCGGTCGAGCTCAGATATCCGCTCTCCACGCTCACAGCAGCTCTGTACAGACGGCCTGGAATCAGAGTCCCGCTACTGAAGCTGAACTCCACCAGACTCCTGTCCACCGTCCGGTTCATCAGCACCGACGAGCCGTTGAACAGCAGGACATGGTAGAAATCCCAGTCGCCAGCAGGAGGAGACCAGGACAAGCGCAGGGTCTTCTCATTAAGGGCCTCCAGCTGGAGATGAGCCGCCCATCCTGGAGCTGATAAACAGCAGACACAGCAAGAACTCATAAAGACACATCTCGGGTTATTTCTATCGATGAACCAGAGATTCACCCTGTTAAAAAAAAAACAGCATACACTGGTTAGGTTTTGAAGCATGGCAGCTGGTTTGAGCTGGTTTAAGTTGGCCATGTGCTGGTCCTAAGCTGGTCCTGATCAGGAGCTAGTTGCTTAGGACCAGCTTAAACCAGCTCAAACCAGCAGCCATGCTTCAAAACCTACCTAACCAGAATATGCAGTTTTTTCCAACAGGGTGAAACTCTTGTTATTCATTCATGTCTTTTATAATGGCAACTGGTTACAAATGGTTAATTTATGATCAGAAAAAAGTACAAAACTGTCACTGAAGAGGTTTCTATTAAAAAGGTACTAATACTGTATGTACACTTCAGGTAATCTTGCCTGTTCTCCCTGTTGTCCTGGTCTCAGCTGTTAGTTCTCCACTCTTCGTCTTCACCAACACTTGATAAGCTTTTCCAGGTGTCAATCCGCTAAAAACCCACTGAGTAGTGTTTGGAGGCAGAGTAAGGTCCCGTTGTGAAGAGATGGAGGGAGACAGAGAGAGCTGGTAGGACTCCACGTGTCCGACAGCAGGAATCCAGGCGGCTTTAAGAGAGTCCTGACTGCCGTTGCTCTGGAGAGTCAGTGATGTGACGGGAGCAGGAGCTGCACGAATCACAAACCTGTCTTTAAGTGCACTTAATGTCATTGGAAGTGTTTATTACAATAGATTCATTTCGTGTTTAGGACTTCATTACATTTGGTGACTTAAAGGAATAAAAACAGGTTCAGAACAACATGAGGGCGAGTAAATAATGATCATCTCATAAACTCAGCATTAGTGTTTCTTGAAGAGACAATACATGAGTGTGTGTGTGTGTGTGTGCATCATGAGTAACGGGCAGTAAAAGACAGGATATGTAGGCGGGTAGTCTGCTAAAGCAGGAAGGGAGGAGGCAAGCTGAAAATATCCTGGAAATAACGATGAAAAAGCTGTTGGCCTCTGGTTAGCAGTAAAAGCTGCTGCTGGTTAGAGGTGTTTCTGTGTCCTGTGGAACATGATGACTGTCCCAGTGTAAAATCAGCTCATGACTCTGATTCAAAGCTGGACTTACCAAACTGTTTGGTGAAAGAACATGAAAAAAATGCGTTGTTACATATATAATGTGAATTTAGAAAACAAAATGGGACTGATTGTCATTCCCAGACATATTTTTCTGTCAGACATTCTGCTCTGATGGTTTAACCCAGACAACAACAACACACTCCATGACCCTGAACCGCTCACCAACACAACAACATTACATATGACACAGTGAACATTAAAGCAACGACTATCTTGATGTCATGCTGCAGTGCATGTTGGGAACTGCAGTTATTGTATGTTACAGTGCGTGAAATGAGCAAATAAAAGGCTAGAGGATACAGCACCACCCTGTTTCATCAAGGTCCTGCCCCTCATATGAACCTGTACCCCGAGCCTTTGTCCCTGTCTGAAACAGATACAGTAACTCAGCACAGTACAGCCACCGCTTTTAAAACGCTTCGTAGAGCTGATTAATGCAATTAATGAAACAAGTGCAGTAAGTCAAGAGGAGATAACCTCAATAAACTGCTCATTAGCACTGAAGTACATGGTACCGTCATGCCAAGATTTCAAAGCTATCAAAGATCTGCTGGAATGTCTCAGAAGCAAGGTTTTAGGTCAGTGATAATGGGGTTCGTCCATCCAAACTCAGTGTGTCATTGAGGGATCTGCATGGAGATCTGGCAGCAGTCAACCACTCCACAAATCTGGTCTAAGGAAGAAGCTTATTGTGAAAGAATGTCAAGGCAAGACTGAAGTTTGGAACAGGACTTCTGGAACAATGTGTCCTGGACAAATGAGTCAAAGGTCGAGTTGTTTGGGCTCGGTTCCAAACAGACAAACATTACAGTGGTTGCCGGCATAAAGTCAACTGAGAATTCCATATCATCCAAAAAGGTGCATGAGGAGAACGTGAAGGCATCTGTAAAAAAGCTAAAGATGAACCAGCAGATCCATAAAGCAACGATTTAGAAGAAAGAAACGAAGGGCTCTGGAATGGCCAAGTCAAAGTCCAGTTGAAACGCTGTGGGACTGTGTATGAAACCCCTCCAAAACACACACTTAAAGGAATTCTGCTCAGAGGAATGGACAGAAAATGATCCTCGTCAATGTAAGACAACTATAAGAAATGCCTACATGAAGAATTCTGAAACTGTATTGAAAAACCTACAAATGTTGAGAATGGACCAGTTATTGATTTACTTATACTGTAATAGACCATCATTTATTCGCTAAGAATTATGAGAACAACTTGATTTCTGTTCTTGTTTCTATATGTTTTAGAGTATTGAGTATTGAAATCGAGACTGTTCAGAGGAGTTATAATCTAGTAAACATTAGCAATTAGATACTGATTACTTTTTTGAGTAACAACCCCTGGGAGGTTCTCAAACTTTTCGGGCCAAGGAAACCCTTACAGGGGACCCCCTCATAATTTTAACAGTGATTAAGCATATACTTACTACCCTTTGGATGCCAATTTTTATGGATTTTTTTATTTTTATTTTTCTGGATTACTACTTTTTTTTTCAATTTCTTTTTCTTTTTACATATACAAATTAACAGGAATTTATTAAATGTTTTAAAATAATTTTTTGGGGGGTCATATGAAATCTGTTTATTAATTTTTTTCTCAAATATCCTTAAAATGTTTTATTGTTCTCAAATTTAAATTTTTCTGGATTTCATTGTAATAGTTTAATTACGTTTTAATAATCTAAAAGCATGAACTGAATTGATAAAACTTTAACAACTCATTGTTTTGTTATTGCATTAATTTGTTTTACAATATATGGGCATATAATTTTTTTTAGTTTCTTCAGAAATTCTGTGTTGTCTATTGTATTTTTTCTGGATTTATAATTTAATACAAATTAATTATTAAAATGATGGTTATCAAATAAAGATAAACATTAACAATTAAATTTTTTAATCAAATGTAATCAAATAGAAATTTAACAATTTTTGTGCTGTACAGTAGTAAAAATTAAAACACTGAATAAAAACAGTGTGATTATTCCTTTTAAAAATAAAGTTTTATTATTACTATTATTATTATTATTACCTCGATCTACTGTACAATAGTAATATATTTCTGTCACAATTTCAAGTTAAACCAAACTCTTATTTTGACAGGTTGACTCCATAAGTCATTCATATTATTTGGTATTTGCAGCCCAAAGATGCCCTTGTGTGAGGAAAGGAGACTCAGCGACGGCTCTTGTGAACACACTGCCAAGATTTCAGTGAAAAACACTTATATACAGCGTATCTACAGCCGTTCACAGACACATCCTCTGGAATCCGTGTGAATGCAGGTGCTTTATCAAATCTGTCAGAACAATGTGTTCCACCATATCAATGAACAGTAAAAAACAACCACAAATCACTGCATGCTATTGTGAAAATCAGCTTTGAAACACTTTACACATGAGGACCCATGACACTTCTGTCCACGGGTTCAGATTCAGAAAACTAAAGCTATGATGGAATGTAAGAGGACTTACGGGTTTGAACTGTAATGTTCAAGCGTTCAGCATCTGTCTCAGAAATGATTCCAAACATATAGGTAGCGCCGGGAGTCAAACCCATCATCAGGCACGTGTGATGGCTGGGACGCTTCATGTCTTCAGAACACCTTGTGAAGTGAGAAGCATCAGTCATGACGAAGCTGCAGGATTTTCCAGGTGTTGTGAAATTCAACACACAATAATCCATCTGAATACTCGCTGCAGTCACGTTCACCAGACACCTGACAGCCTCCGTCGTTACAAGCTACAAACAAGAAATACACAACGGGAAGTTAAAGAGGAACAGATATTGACCAGTACTATAAGAATCAACTAAACCTGCACATAAACACACTGGACAGTCTAATGATTTACAGCAAATATATCCAAAACCCCCAGTATCTGTCATAAATGGCCTCATTTCTAAATTGAGACTGAGCAGCTGAAGTCACGTGTCCACTGTGATCTGTAGTTGAAACAGTGCAGCAATGCCAAGCTCATGGGTTCGATTCCCAGGGAATGCATGAACTAATAAAGTATAAATCATGTATGCGATGTTAGTCACTTGGAATAAAAGCATCTACCGAATGCATAAATGTAACCATTTTGAGAGGTGCACTGACGTGATGTGAAATGCTTCACTGATTGTCCTGCAGTTTCTTACAGGTACAAGAAAATCTCAAGGGTTTCTACTGCAGTTATGTAGTAACCAGTGCTGAGTAGATTACTTTCAGACTGTAGTCTGTTACTAATTACAAATTACATGATAAAAATGGTAGTCTGTAATGTAATTAGATTACTCACTTTTGGATTACTTTTAGGTTACTTTTGATCTAACTTGTTTATAGATTGAAATGGGATTATTGTTATAGGCAAAAAAAAAAAAGAGAAAAGAATAAAATTTGATCATTAACCGACATCAGAGTGTGACATGCAAATGTGTTGTTAAATTATTTGAAATATTACATTGAAGAGAGGTGCTTTTGTCCCCAAATTCAGATGCATGCGTACAAATTAATTTACATGACATTTACATGGAACACTGTCACTGTATTCAATATGACACACAAATGTAGAATTTTCTTAAAGGTAAAATTTAATTTAATACATTATAAACAATTTACTGTCATTGTGTGAATAATTTGTAATCATGTAATCCAGAAAAAGTAACTGTAATCTGATTCTAAGCATTTTAATATGTAAAATTATCCAAGTACTAGCACTATTTAATTTATTTTCTTTGTTTACCCAGCACTGGTAGTAACCAGCCAATCAATAAGATTTGCAGTTTTTTGGGGTCAAAATTTGGTAGCAAAGTAGCCATCAGAACCTTTGTATCTTGTCCTTTGACTGTGCATTTGCTGATTTTCCAAATTCCAAAACTAGCTGAAACCTTGCAATATATGTACTGACTTGTCATCTAGTGAACACACCACTAGCTGTTGTACTTCAAGATTCAGATTCTTGACAGCATCGAACGAGAATGTAAGCAGAAATACCATAGCAAAACTTGTATCAGTGAGAATATGGTTGCTGACCTTTGTTGTGGAAGCCATGGTGGGAGTGACAGTAGATGGTGGAGGTGAGGTTCCAGTGCTCAAAGCAGCAGTGCTGGGGATGGTGCTCGTGGTGGGGATGGTGCTGGTTGTGGGGATGGTGGTGGTTGTGGGGATGGTGGTGGTGGGGCTGGGGCTGGTGGTGGGGATGGTGGTGGGGCTGGGGCTGGTGGTGGGGATGGTGCTGGTTGTGGGGATGGTGGTGGTGGGGCTGGGGCTGGTGGTGGGGATGGTGGTGGTGGTGGTGGTGGGGCTGGTGGTGGGGCTGGTGGTGGGGATGGTGGTGGTGGTGGTGGTGGTGGGGCTGGTGGTGGGGATGGTGGTGGGGCTGGGGCTGGTGGTGGGGATGGTGGTGGTGGTGGTGGGGCTGGGGCTGGTGGTGGGGATGGTGCTGGTGGTTTCTACAGTTGAAGCTGGAGCCACGGTAGTTGTGTATGTCGTTGATGTGAACGTGTCTGTGTCCAGGGCGGCTGTAGATGTGTACAGGGCTGCGGGGCTGGTTGTTGCACTCGCTCTAGTTTTAGCAGAACTGGTGGCTGTATTGGGAGTAGCTCTAGTATCTGTACTGGGGAGATATTCAGTAATGGCTCGGGTTGTTCTTGATTTAAATGGCAACATTGTCTGAACATCTTTGATGATCTTTGTCGTGGTTGAGCTTCTGGTCGTGGCATTTGTCCATGCCCCGTCTGTGTTTGACACTGGGAAACTACTGGTTGAGCTCTCGGTCAGTGCAGGATCTGCATCAGTGCTGTGAGCTTCAGACGGTCCTGTATGAAAGTCAGAAGAACCCGAAGGTTCAGCATCTG
This sequence comes from Onychostoma macrolepis, assembly GCF_012432095.1. Classification (NCBI taxonomy): domain Eukaryota; kingdom Metazoa; phylum Chordata; class Actinopteri; order Cypriniformes; family Cyprinidae; genus Onychostoma; species Onychostoma macrolepis. The sequence continues at coordinate 24,063,157 of NC_081179.1, forward strand.
ACGTGGAGATAGTTAACTCTGTCTGAGAAGTCAGAGGGTTGTGGGTCTGCTCCACAGCATCTGAGGCGGTCTCTGTCACGTCAGTTCTATCCTCGGTGAAGTTCTGCGGTGCATGAGGAGTTCTGGTGACCATCAGAGCGGTGGAGAACACATCTGTAGCATCAGGCGTCTCGTAGGGCGATTCTGTCTCGAGTGTTTGAGTCTCGTTCTCCTGAAAGTTTGTTTTGGCAGTGAATGTCATCGGATCAGTTAGACCAGTGGTAGCGGTGCGTTTGGTTCTGCTTCTGACTGTGTTGCTGTGGTGGGTCACCGCTCTGCTTTGAGTAATGACGGGGACTGTCAGAGTGGTCATTTCCCCTGTGGAGCTCATTGTTGAAACTGTGGACGGGCCTGTTGAAAAAAGACTGATGTTAGCTTTACATAGCATGATGTGTTTTCACTGCAGATGCATTTCAAAAATAAACTGTTGTACATTTTTTTAAATGGCTTTTTTCTCATGAGTGCTGTTTAATGGTGCAAACCTGGCAACCCAGGCTCACCTGGAAAACATGCAAATCACAAGATTTCTACAAAATAATATTACGTTGCACAACACCTTCAAAGTTAAATATCCAGTAAGTGATGCCAAAAGCGGCTCCAACAAAGTTGTTGGTGTTTTCATTTCAGCTGCACTGCCATGAATTGTACATAAAGGCACAGTTTTGGATTTTGCAAATATGCAGGGAGAGGCACATTTTTTTCCAATGAACATGTTGAACAATGAACATCCGTGTAACAAAGACCAGATGAAACTTCTAAATGATCTAAGCTAACAGAGTGTATTAAAAATGTAAAAGATTGGATGACCAATAATTTTCTCCTATTAAATTCAGATAAGACAGAGATATTACTTACTGGACCAAAATAAACAGTACACAGAATCTCTTGGATTACAATTTGCATCTAGACGGATGTACTGTTACTTCCTCTACAGTCAAAAATCTGGGTGTTATATTAGACAGCAACTTGTCTTTTGAAAATCATATTTCCAATGTTACAAAAACAGCATTCTTCCATCTTAGAAACTTGCCAAGCTATGAAACGTTACCTGTTTCCGATGCAGAAAGGCTAGTTCATGCATTCATGACCTCTAGACTGGACTGTTGTAATGCACTGCTAGCTGGTTGTCCTGCATCTTCAATAAACAAGCTACAGGTAGTGCAAAATACAGCTGCTAGAGTCCTTACCAGGTCAAGAAAATATGATCATATTACCCCAATTTTACAGTCTCTGCACGGTTCCGTATCAGTTACAAAATATTATTACTTACCTATAAGGCCCTATATGGTTTAGCTCCTGCGTACCTAACTAGTCTTCTACCATGCTACAATCCATCACACTCCCTAAGATCGCAAAACTCTGGACTCTTGGTAGTTCCTAGGATAGCAAAATCCACTAAAGGAGGCAGAGCTTTTTCACATTTGGCTCTCAAACTCTGGAATAATCTTCCTGATAACGTTCGGGGTTCAGACACACTCTCTCTGTTTAAATTTAGATTAAAGACACATCTCTTTAGCCAAGCATTCACATAATGCATCTCATAATCTTATGAAGTTATAAAAAAAATAATAATAATTGCTTTGCCAACTTTAGCTTGGGTTGAATTTTTGCTTGGTTGGAAAAGTAGCTACGCTAATTTTGTCTCTATTTGTTTCTCTGCTTCTGCCGCGGGATAGACATCCCGAGGAATTACAGAAGTTTCAGTCTGGATCCAACCCTTAAAAGATCTGAGATGAGCGAACACCTGAGAAGAGATGATGCCGACCCCTCAGAGGACCTCAGATGATGCCAACCCTGAAACAACACACACAACTACCAAATTTTGTAACATGCTGTAACAGGAACTATGGACTGTCTCTTTTCTAGCACTTTAGATGCGGTTGCTCCTTTACGCTTAAGGAAGATTAAGGATAAGAGTCCAACACCGTGGTATAATGAGCACACTCGCACTCTAAAGAGAGCAGCCCGGAAAATGGAGCGCAGCTGGAGGAAAACTAAATTAGAGGTATTTCGTTTAGCTTGGCGGGAAAGTACCCAATCCTACAGAAAAGCATTAAAAACTGCTAGATCTGATTACTTTTCGTCTCTTCTAGAAGAAAACAAACATAACCCTCGGTATTTATTCAATACAGTAACTATATTAACGAAAAATCAAGCATCAACAGGTGTTGGCATTTCCCAAGAGCATAGCAGTAATGACTTTATGAACTACTTCACTTCCAAGATCGATACTATCAGAGATAAAATTGTATCCTTGCAGCCATCAGCTACAGTATCGCATCAGATAGTGCACTATAGATCCCCTGAGGAACAATTCCACTCATTCTCTACTGTGGGAGAGGAAGAATTGTATAAACTTGTTAAATCATCTAAACCAACAACATGTATGTTAGACCCGATTCCATCTAAACTACTAAAAGAGCTGCTTCCAGAAGTCATAGATCCTCTTTTGGCTATTATTAATTCATCATTGTCATTAGGATATGTCCCCAAAACCTTCAAATTGGCTGTTATTAAGCCTCTCATTAAAAACCATAACTTGACCCCAAAGATCTAGTTAATTACAGACCGATCTCAAATCTCCTTTTCTGTCAAAGATACTAGAAAGGTAGTATCCTCACAATTATATTCCTTCCTAGAGAAAAATGATATCTGTGAGGAATTCCAGTCAGGATTTAGATCGTATCATAGTACTGAGACTGCTCTCATTAGAGTTACAAATGACCTGCTTCTATCATCTGATCGTGGTTGTATCTCTTTATTAGTTCTACTGGATCTTAGCGCTGCGTTCGACACTATCGACCACAACATTCTTTTGAATAGACTACAAAACTTTGTTGGCATTAGTGGAAGTGCCTTAGCATGGTTCAAATCGTACTTATCTGACCGCCATCAGTTCGTAGCAGTGAATGAAGAGGTATCATATCGATCACAAGTGCAGTATGGAGTACCTCAAGGCTTAGTACTAGGGCCGTTACTCTTCACGCTTTACATGTTACCCTTGGGAGATATTATCAGGAGACATGGTGTTAGCTTTCACTGTTATGCTGATGATACTCAGCTCTATATTTCTTCACAGCCCGGTGAAACACACCAAATTGAGAAACTAACGGAATGCATAGTCGATATAAAAAACTGGATGACGAGTAATTTTTTACTGCTAAATTCTGAAAAAACAGAGGTGTTAATTATCGGACCTAAAAACCCCACATGTAATAACCTAGAACATTATCTAACACTTGACGGCTGCTCTGTCAATTCTTCTTCATCAGTCAGGAACCTAGGTGTGCTGTTCGATAGCAATCTGTCATTTGAAAGCCATGTTTCTAGCATCTGTAAAACTGCATTTTTTCATCTCAAAAGCATATCTAAATTGTGACCAATGCTCTCAACGTCAAATGCAGAAATGTTAATTCATGCGTTTATGACCTCAAGGTTAGACTATTGTAATGCTTTATTGGGTGGTTGTTCTGCACGCTTGATCAACAAACTACAGTTAGTCCAAAATGCAGCAGCTAGAGTCCTTACTAGAACCAGGAAATATGACCATATTAGCCCGGTTCTGTCAACACTGCACTGGCTCCCTATCAAGCATCGGATAGATTTTAAAATCTTGTTAATTACTTATAAAGCCCTGAATGGTTTAGCTCCTCTGTACTTGAGCAAGCTCTTATCACACTATAGTCCTCCACGTCCACTGCGTTCTCAAAACTCTGGCCGTTTGATAATACCTAGAATATCAAAATCGACTGCGGGCGGCAGATCCTTTTCCTATTTAGCACCCAAACTCTGGAACAGTCTACCTAACACTGTTCGGGAGGCAGACACACTCTGTCAGTTTAAATCTAGATTAAAGACCCATCTCTTTAGCCTGGCGTACACATAACACACATTAATACGCTTCTATTATTCAAATCCGTTAAAGGATTGTTAGGCTGCATTAATTAGATCAACCGAACCGAACACTCACCATAACACACGATGTACTCGTTACATCGTAAGTTGAATGGCATCTACGCTAATATTTGTCTGTTTCTTTCCTAGTCTGTTTCTCAGTCCGTATCCGATCAGATGGTGGATCAGCACCAAGAGATGATGTCTACAGCCCTGATCGTCAGCGGAGACCAGGACACCCAGATGACCCCCAGAGACATATCCCCAGTGAAGACCTCGATTAAAATACAATAAAACTAAAAATATAACAAAATAACTAAAAATATAATAAAATACCTAACTACATAATACTACTATTGTTAGAAACTGTGGGTTTCGTCTGGTCAGAGGAGAACTGGCCCCCCGACTGAGCCTGGTTTCTCCCAAGGTTTTTTTCTCCATTCTGTCACAGAGGGAGTTTTGGTTCCTTGCCGCTGTCGCCTCTGGCTTGCTCAGTTGGGGACACTTAATTTCTAGCGATTATCGCCGATTTGATTGATCACTAGCAAGATTTAACCTCAGAATGATCTGAAAGTAAAAAGAGGTGCTAAAGTCTGATTTGTGGTGGCTGTTCTTTAAAATTAAATGATTATAATCTTAATTCAAGTGATGAAGTGTTTTGAAAGTCTGACAGTAATCAATGTTGAGCACTCCTGTAAGGTTAACCCTGTCTGCTTTACATGCTTCAAAATAATTAACAGTTGAAAACATTCGTTAGAAGTTTAGAAAAGCAGACGTAGTCAGTTACATTAATTGAAATAGTTACACTACATATTAGATTTTAAACAGGGCAACTTGTAATCTGTAACCTATTACATTTCCAAAGTAACCTTCCCAACACTGCTTACTGTAACTAAGTCTAGTAATTTGAAATGACTGCATAACATTTTAATATGTTTTTTTGTACACTGATATTTAGGCCTAAATATGAAACAACTATCAGACTACGTGTTTGAGAAACTTGACATATTTTTTACATAACATGCATATAGTAGTCTAATATTACTTTACTGTATTGTATTATACAGTAGCATGCCAGTAGCAATCAAATCATCTGAAATGTTAATTGTGAAGACACGTGTAAGCAGATATATGAGTGAGTGTTTGTGTGACGCGAGACAGTCAGCTGACCTGTGGCGGGGCAGAGAGACGTGGACACCTGTCTCCCCTCAGAGTCCACCGTCATCATGGACCAGTTTGAATGCCTCTGCCCAAAGCGGATAACGACCCGCTCGCCCTGTTTCTTCATGAACATGGGCGTCTCTGCCAGTCCGAAGCTCCCTGGGTGGTCGTAGCAGCTCCAGGCCGGGGCAGTGTGGCAGTCGCTGAGCTTGACCAGGCGAGCGTGGCTCGGGACACCGCTGCTCGGATCGGCCCACAGACATCTGGACATCAGCGTGTTATTGAGTCTCCTGGAGCTGGTCCAGACCCACTGCTGGGACGGATTCGTCTCATTACACTTCCTCAGGACCACCACACTCCTGTGTGTGCTCAGACACAAGCCTTTATTAGTGTGTGCCACCAGAAACCCACCTGGCAGAAAAGAAACGTTTGTTTAGTGTTAGTCATCTGATAATAGCATACAGATCAGAGATGACAGCAATATCTCTGAAGAAGAACACGGTTTCTTATGGACTTGTGCAGATAGTTTGGTAGTAAGGTGTCCTTGTTACACGTTACATGTACAGTCAAACCAAAACTTGTTCAGACACCTTCAACATTTCTCACATTATATCACAGTTTATTCACTACAGTTGAAACAAGAGCTCAGAGTTAAACTGTGTCAGAACGAATTGATCTTGATAACGTCAGATAACTTTGATAGAAAGGTATGTAATGAATTCGGTTGAATAGCTGTCAGCTGTTAAAGTTAAGAACACAATTAGATAAAACCAATTTAGCTCAACTAATTACCAAGCAATGCTTCATTTTGCTCAGTCTGTGTGTAAAAAGAATGCATTAGCAATTAAAGAAAAAACACTTCAGCAAAACATGCTCAAAGTGTCTGGATCATTTTTGATCGGGTAGTCCACTGTATGAAGAATTTTTGGGTATAATATGTCACAGTTTACTTTATTTTGCTATCCTCACTTACATAAATGAACTATAGTGTCCTGCGTCCACTAGTAAATAAATATAAAATATTATATCTGGTGTCTGAATAATTTTTGGTTTGACTGTACTTACTATTATAGTAATAATAATTGATGCATAATTACATGCAAGTAACCCTAAGACAAACCCTAATCCTAAAGCTAACCGTATAGTAAAATGCATGAAAAAAAAAATAAATAAATAAATAAGAAGTTAAATTTACTTAATTTTTATTTTGCAAGTTTTTGCACAAATATTTTTTAAGTAAAATTTAAATACGGAATTAAGTAAAACCTACTTAACTAAGTTATCTAAAATTAGTAAAGGAAATAAATAAATTTAACATGGCCAGGTAGAGTTTGATGAGTAATTTCTACTTAATTATTTAAAGTTTACCCTACAATACTCAAGTATATTTCACTCAGTCACGGTTTGTAAACATTGCTCAAACAACATAGCACTGAAAAAAAAAATGCCTATGAAGCATTTGGTTAAGTTACAAGCACATATGTAAGCAAGCAGACTGCTCGTTATTAATTTTAAGGTAATATGTTGACTCAATATAGTTTTTAACTGAATGAACACAGAGACCTGAATACTTGGCACATGATACACAATGACAATCAGTGAATAGTGTTTGAGTATGAATCGGGTCATTTTGAGTAAAAAATAAACTCCAGATGTCACAAAACAGCAAGTTACTTAACCTAACAACAAAAGCAACCACAAAAAAAATTACCTTTTTAATTAATTAATGCCCAAGTGCATGATGGGAACAATGATCATGACCTTGATATTTACTTAAACAATATTTGTAAAAATAACAAACAATTCCAAGTAAAATATACTTATAAGTTCAAACTTTAAATTCTACAAGCTTAAATTGAGTACTAATATTGAATTTACTCTTTTATTTAAATTCTTGCCTGAATTTGTTTTTCTGTAGTATTTACTTCACACTGTAACAAGGACACCTTAAAGTAAAGTGTCTTCATTTTGAAGCGAGACTTTTGGCCACTTTATGATAAAGAAAGTCTGAGGTGAGAGAATCTTTTCATGAATTCCACTCATGATAATTTCACACGTCATTTCAACAGCCATTAATGGGCCTGATGCAGGGGCGGAGAGAGCTGGAACTCATAGTTTCTGGATTTTCCAGCATATTTACACATTAGAAATGAAAGATGAATGAGTGGAAATCAATCAAATTTGTTTTCCAGCATCTGAAGGATTGAAGGCCACAGCAGAAGTCAGAAAGTCTCATGGCACATGGTCTCGTCTCGATGCAAAATAGCTTTGTCACCTCTCTGACATTACAAAGAGAAATACAACAAAAAAACTCACATTCCTTTTTACTTTTTCTCTGCAAATGACAATTAGTGTTAGCTATTCGTATTAATCAGTCAAATCTGTTTTATAATCACTGTTAAAAGGAAGCTTCTTTGTGTTGAAAGTTAAAATTTAAAATAACCATTTATCTTTATAATGTTCACCATTATTAACAACCAAATGGATCAGTAATGAACACTTGATAATGAATATGAAAATATCCAAAATAAAAAATATGAATGCTACTGCCAATATTCGCAATATTCATAACAACAATGAATGTAATCCTGTTATTAATGATAATGTTATTAATAAAAGGTCCTCTAAATGGTTATGAATACACATTTGATCAGTCCAGCTAACCTGCTATAGCTCAGTAACAGTTCATGTAACTCAGGTTTTTTTGCTCGGATCGTCCCTATCCAACAATTCAACAAAGACAGCAAAGCCAGTAAATAATGATAATATTAATACTCACTTAAAGCAGAAAAGCGCTCCAGGGTTAATAAGATGAGAAACAGCGTTCCCATGTTTCTGGTTTGTGAGTTTCTCTGAGCTGGAATGAGAGTTTGAGCGCTCAGGAGGAAATTCTCTTTCAGGGGAAGGAAAAGTCACTGACCGCCGTTTCCTTCTATTCAATCGTGTGAGGCTAGTGACAGTCCAGCGATCCTCAGACCTCAGCTAGCCTGGCTAAATCACACACAGGCCTTGACAGCGTTTCTAGAAATAATTGGTATTACTGTGATTTGTAGTTGAGTCTGTGTGTTGGCATTTATTCTGCTGAGCATGTTTGAAACACTACACAAGATAAAGAAAGTTCAGCACAGTTCAGGGCATTCCCAGATTTCCAGAAGGCCTGTAAGGAGATCTTCAGATCCTTTGGGATCTCTGTCCTTGAGTGAGTAGGAGTCCATCAGGAAACACCTCACCGATCTCCCGCTAGCACAACAGTGAATCAGATCTGCATCAAACAGCTTTAACCCTCTGGTGCTCTTTTGACCGAAAAACTTTTTAAAAATCACAGCTTCATCAGAATGGTACGAAACTTGGTGACTTTTATGGCATTTGGAATGAGAACACACACAAAAAATTGAGGGCTTGATTCGAGCAAGCTAAGTGGTCGGGAAAAAATTGTCACACTTGTGGTCTTCGGTCAAAAATGACAGACCACAGGAAATGAATGGGATATTGACAAAAACACAAAAATTCAGCAAATACAATCTACAAATCTGCCACAATGCAGAAAGAAAGTACACAGCAATGACGGGGTGAAACTGTAAAACATCAAGAGTGCAAAACCAACACATCCACTTACACACAAATCAGAAATCAGATCAGACCCAGAAGGATTAAGCTCTGATAAAACATTTGTTCATTTTTGTTGCATTTTTATAGAATTTTAATGTTTTGTGTAACAAAATGCTTTCTCTGTGTTCAGGTTTGACTGTAGTAATAATAATTCAAAAACTGACGCTTTAAATCAATATTTCAAACCAAAAAAAAAAAAAATCTAAACCTTTACAAAAAGTTGTCTTTGAAAATGTCTAAATATATATCCAAACCCACTTAATAAAAAAACTTAATAAAAATAAGTATTTATGTCTAAAAACAATTAGAGAATTTAAAGGCCTTTTATATAGAGCTATATGGGAATCTATGGGCTAAACCATGGAATTGCAGATGTTTGTATTATTTTACTCCCACCAGATGGCAAAAATTGGATTTTAAAGGCATTGTCTCTATTTTAACATGAAATACTGCCATAATTGAAAAGTAATAGAAAAGATTTGAAACATTTTTTATTATTATTTTCAATGGGAAAATTTTTCATAATTATTGCATAAATATTAAATATGAATTAGTACATTGAAATTCTCTCAAAATACAAAAGCAAAAATATTATTAAACAAAAATATGTTACATTGATTTTATTGGGGGGCTTACATTTTAGGTGTCTGGTCACTTTTGACTGTGTTTCATTACTCACATGTTATGTGATACTTAACTATGTGCCAGACAGGGCTTATAAGTCACAATTCTAGGATACCAGGAACAAGGATTTTATGAGTGCGCATCGGTGGCCTTCCTGGTTTACTTGAGCAACAAAAGACATGATTAAAGGAAGAAAAAAAACAACATTTGAACTCACTAGTATTTCTATTTAGGGATGCTCTGATCGTACTTTTTTCCTGGTATTGATTCTGATACTCAAATGCAGGATCTCAGTTGATACCGACTGCAGTTTGATTCTGTTTGTCTTTCTACTGTTTATTTGTAAATAAACACAAACCTCTCATTATTAAATCCTGGACTTTGAAAACTGGTCATCAGGACCGCTACTGGAAATGCATTTTACTACCTCTCAACACATTCAATCCCGTCATTTACAATCAGCGAGAGAGCAGCGCCTGCCGATTCCTTCAAAAATACACAGTCGCTTTCCAGAAAAACAATTCCATTTTTGTTTATCTGATTGCATTTTCTACTAAAGTTCTTATTACTGCAGTGCATCCATCTATGTGTGAACGTACCCTGCTGAAAAAAACAATAGAAACCATCACAGAAATGGTACCACTACAAATACCATTACAAACATTACAAACCATCAACTTTTAACCATTAAAAAATGGTTTCCTGTAGTGTGTTTTGGGACATATTCCATTAGGATTTAGTGGTTTTAACAAGCCACCAATAGAAGACGACCAATTACCAGTAGAAACCCACAGTGTCTATTAAAACCAATACAAGTCCCATTATAACAAAACCACTTCCAAATTCTATGATGCTTTCTATTGTTTTTTTTTGTTTTGTTCTGTTTTTTTTTTTTTTGTCAGTGGGGTATGTTATGCTGTAATTTATAAATAAAAAAAATATATTACAAAATATATGAATGTCCCTATAACAGCATGCATACATCTGGCTGATGTCGACCCGATATACAAAGTCCCATCAGCCCAAGATCTACACTATATTGCCAAAAGTATTGGGTCACCCCCTTCTAATGAACAGGTTTGACTACTTTAGTAATTTCCATGTGTACAAATCTTAAAGGTCCCATGACATGCTGCTTTTTGGATGCTTTTATATAGGCCTAAGTGGTCCCTAGTACTAATTTTAAAGCAACAGTTTGGACAGGACCCTTTTCTATTCTAACATGACAATGTCTCTGTGTATAAGGCAAGGTTCAAAAAGAAATGATTGATTGAGTCAGTGTGGAAGAACTTGACAGGTCTGCAGAAAGCCAAGTCCTAATCCAAGCTGAACACCTCTGGTGTGACTTTAAATGCAGATCTTGAGCCAAAAACTCTTTACCAAACACCAGTGTCTTGTACATACACTATATGGACACAAGTATTTGGACACCCCCTTCTTTAGAACAGAAAAAGCACTTCCAAAACTGTGGCAACAAACATGGAAACATAATTAATGTATTTAAAAATTGTATTTCCATCTCTGTTGCAACAGTTTTGGAAGCATCTAAAATAACTATCACATATGTACGAGTCATTGGTGTTTGGTAAAGAGTTTTTGACGTTTTAAGCGTACGCACACTCTACGATCAAATCTGAGTGTACGCACACTTTATAAATGAGGTCCCTGGACTAAAACATCTAACCCAAGGGAACAGCAGAAAGAAAAGACATCAAAATTAAGCTCAGAGTTGTGTTTTACAGAAGACAAGCTTCTGGAGAGAACCCAAGAGATGCTCGACCTAAACCTAAACCAAAGGCTGAACAGAACTGAGATTTCTAGAGGAAGAAGGTTATTGTCAACTTGGAAGGCAGAGACATCGAGGAAAACCAGCAAGAGCTGAAATCAGAGACATTACCCAGAAACAGCCATAGAAGAGTAAAGCACACACTCATTAACCTCTTCCTTCATCAAGATCCACTGTAATAAATGAGTAATGGCCAGATATCCTGTGAGCTACGGCAAATCTTCCCAGATGATTTTTGTGTCATGGAGCGGCCAGCATAAAGACACAGACAGAGAAACGTGTGCTTGCACAATGCATGAAAACACTGGCCTGAAGAAGATAAAGCTGCACCAGATCGGGGTCACAGACACATCACCTCCATTAAACAGGTTAAACAGGTCAGTGTGTGTAGTGGGTCACCAAACCTGAAGAGTACAGAGGAGTCCGGTAGGCTCTCCTCTCAAACATCTGATGGAAAGTGAACTCCTGATGGACTGAAAACCTGGCCGACAGAATTGTAGCAGCAGACGCAGACTCTTCCATCTCAAATCAGCGGTGAGGCTCTTCAAAACAAATGTTGCTCCATCTTGAGCTTTGAGCATCATTACTATGCTTTTCTTAGCTGACCTTAGCTGCATGCCTTATCCAAACCTGAGACATGTCCTACTTTTGTGACGTTGCCTGTGGATGCTTTACTCCAAATCTGAGTCAGAAACGAGGTGTGTTTCTGGGGTGTGTGTATGTGAATGTCATGTTGTCCGTGATCGTTGATGATCAATAAGGTCAACACTGGACCAGACCAGAATTTTACATTTTACAGATGTTTCTCAGTGTGGAGAAAACATGAGCTATACAGGTGCATCTCAATAAATTAGAATGTCGTGGAAAAGTTCATTTATTTCAGTAATTCAACTCAAATTGTGAAACTCGTGTATTAAATAAATTCAATGCACACAGACTGAAGTAGTTTAAGTCTTTGGTTCTTTTAATTGTGATGATTTTGGCTCATATTTAACAAAAACCCACCAATTCACTATCTTAACAAATTAGAATACTTCATAAGACCAATAAAAAAAAACATTTTTAGTGAATTGTTGGCCTCCTGGAAAGTATGTTCATTTACTGTATATGTACTCAATACTTGGTAGGGGCTCCTTTTGCTTTAATTACCGCCTCAATGCGGCGTGGCATGGAGGTGATCAGTTTGTGGCACTGCTGAGGTGGTATGGAAGCCCAGGTTTCTTTGACAGTGGCCTTCAGCTCATCTGCATTTTTTTGGTCTCTTGTTTCTCATTTTCCTCTTGACAATACCCCATAGATTCTCTCTGGGGTTCAGGTCTGGTGAGTTTGCTGGCCAGTCAAGCACACCAACACCATGGCCATTTAACCAACTTTTGGTGCTTTTGGCAGTGTGGGAAGGTGCCAAATCCTGCTGGAAAATGAAATCAGCATCTTTAAAAAGCTGGTCAGCAGAAGGAAGCATGAAGTGCTCCAAAATTTCTTGGTAAACGGGTGCAGTGACTTTTCAAAAAACACAATGGACCAACACCAGCAGATGACATTGCACCCCAAATCATCACAGACTGTGGAAACTTAACACTGGACTTCAAATAACTTGGGCTATGAGCTTCTCCACCCTTCCTCCAGACTCTAGGACCTTGGTTTCCAAATGAAATACAAAACTTGCTCTCATCTGAAAAGAGGACTTTGGACCACTGGGCAACAGTCCAGTTCTTCTTCTCCTTAGCCCAGGTAAGACGCCTCTGACGCTGTCTGTGGTTCAGGAGTGGCTTAACAAGAGGAATACAATACAAGACAACTGTAGCCAAATTCCTCGACACGTCTGTGTGTGGTGGCTCTTGACCCCAGCTTCAGTCCATTCCTTGTGAAGTTCACCCAAATTCTTGAATGGATTTTGCTTGACAATCCTCATAAGGCTGTGGTTCTCTCGGTTGGTTGTGCATCTTTTCTTCCACACTTTTCCTTCCTCTCAACTTTCTGTTAACATGCTTGGATACAGCACTCTGTGAACAGCCAGCTTCTTTGGCAATGAATGTTTGTGGCTTACCCTCCTTGTGAAGGGTGTCAATGATTGTCTTCTGGACAACTGTCAGATCAGCAGTCTTCCCCATGATTGTGTAGCCTAGTGAACCAAACTGAGAGACCATTTTGAAGGCTCAGGAAACCTTTGCAGGTGTTTTGAGTTGATTAGCTGATTGGCATGTCACCATATTCTAATTTGTTGAGAGTGAATTGGTGGGTTTTTGTTAAATGTGAGCCAAAATCATCACAATTAAAAGAACCAAAGACTTAAACTACTTCAGTCTGTGTGCATTGAGTTTATTTAATACACAAGTTTCACAATTTGAGTTGAATTACTGAAATAAATGAACTTTTCCATGACATTCTAATTTATTGAGATGCACCTGTATTTATGGAAAAATGACATAACAGTTTTTCAATACACAAAGTAAAATAACTGAATTGGTCAGCATGCACTTTCATGCCAGAGATCTAACTAAACATATCTGGACTCCACTTTGAACAAACAAACTACAATAGTTGGCATCTTCTTTTATTTTGACTAAAGGATCATACCAGAGAGTGTGAGACTCTGAGTGGGTGAAGAAAGATGGATCCTCCTGAGTGAGGACCATTCCCTGAAGCCAAAATCAGAGGGAACTGATGGTTTGACAAGATCGAATTTAAATCGAATCGAAACCCTATGAATCGTGAATCGAATCAATTCGCTGTTTACCCAAAGAAGCCCTACAAGAAACCCTGTGAACAGATTCTCAGATGTGATTGGTGCTCCAGGATCACGGCCCTCTGAGCAAAGCGTTAGAAGCGTGTGATGTTTGTGAGGAGGACAGGAGCAGGTTTGAAGAGTGGAGCTGTGATGGAGGAAGCTACACCCACCACAGGAGGAAGAGATGGAGCGTGACCTTCTGCCTGAGCCCACAGCATGTGAAGACACAACTGAGACACACTGTAAAGATGAGAAACTACATGTCCCCAAAACATCTGGAGTGTGAATCTGAGCACGTCTCCAGGCTTGTCAGGTCAGATGCAGTGCATGATGTTTAATGGCCATCGTGTGTTATGAAGTGGCCAATCGAATGAAATCAAATAGATTGCTGGTTACATAACTCTATTGTTCGGAGGCTGTGAAACATCTCCTGGTGTCATCAAACTCTCACTCAGAAAGGAAACACTTCCTGCACCGCAATCAGTGATTTCCTGCCACGGAGAGACCTTGAGAGCGACAGCCTCGCCTCTGACGCTCACATAATCACGCTCAGTCTCTCGTGTGATTTAATTACAACATGACATGCTTAGATATGGAGTTATTTGAAATAGTATGCATGCAACACAATACACATTCTTTGTAATTAACAGTTTTTGTTTGATGGTTATGAGCTTTACCTCAAATGGACTCTGTATATCACAACATTGCATATTTTTAATTTTATAATCTATTGAAACTACATTTAGAAATTATTGTATTATTGTTTTACTTGATATATTGTAAATATTGAAAGAACTAAAACGGCAAGAACAGAGCCTGCAGAAATCATTTGTGGAACGACACAGCATCCGGAGTCAGGAAAACACCTTCATTAATCAGACACCAAAACCCCGAGTGTCCTTATATACACGTCCAGCCAAACCTTTTAAAGAGGTCTCTTCTGCTCACCAAGCCTGCATTTATTTGATCCAAAGTACAGCAAAATTGTGAAATATTTTTACTATTTAAAATAACTGCTCTCTATTTGAATATATTTTTAAATGTAATTTATTCCTGTGATCAAAGCTGAATTTTCAGCATCATTACTCCAGCCACATGATCCTTCAGAATTCAACAACAACAGCAATAATAATAATAATAAATGTTTTTTGAGCAGCAAATCAGAATATTACACTCTTAAAAATAAAGGTGTTTTAAATAGTAAAAATATTTATTTTGCTGTACTTTGGATCAAATAAATGCAGGCTGAGCAGAAGAGACTTCTTGCCCATGTAGTGAACAGCAGTCAAGACGGCACACGTGTGGAAAGCTATATTCTGATGTGATCAGGCTCTGTGGACAACTTCTGTCTTCAGATAAACACCAGCAGCTCTTGTGGAGAGGGTTCAGGAACGGCTTTGTTCTCCCTCAAACTGTGAATGATCGGAAATCCTCCTCACAGGAGAAACAAAAGCCACAAATGAAGCACAGGTCTTTATATGCTTCACACAAAATCAATTACATCTTCTTCATATCAGTTTACAAAACTGTACTTAATGAGTGCTGTTGTGATACAACACTATTGAGCTATATTCTGTATATGAATGCATGGGTCAATGCTCAGCATATTACCCACTGATGTTTGGTCTTTATATTTCAGCACAATGTCTAGGTTAATTTTGGAATTGGTTTGGAAAGTGAAAAATGCATCTGTAAAGACATTGTTCTAAACGTGGACTTCAGACCAGGCCGTTCTCTGTGCTCAGGAGCTCATCACTCACCAGCGCTTCGTGTCCAAGACCCAACTCCTTTCTTCCCACTGCAGCGTGGCCCAAATATATCAATAGATGGGCATTTCTTCAACTAGGGGCACTTTTAGCCTTGTGATGTTAAATAAAAAAACTTGTTCAAAAGTCACGTAACACAGTCTCATAAGTTTAAGTAATTTGTCTAGTTTTAAGGTCTGTAAGAGGACAAACTTAGATTACAAGAGAAATTGTTAATATTTTACATTTTTCCGACCTGCAATGAACAAATGTCATTTCCACCACATCTCAATATACAGCTGTTATTTAAATATAGAATAACTTATGCCACTAAAGAATTGTCTTGATCATTTTTCTAACTAGTTTTACCAGTTTTTCCACAATGTACAATAATTATACATTTGTCAATGAGATAACTGCCCTGAGGACCAAATGCTGAACCGTACACCGGTCACACTCTGAAATTTAATGTTGGTTTGGGTAAGAGCTTAAATAACTTGAATTTTTATATTAAGTAGAGCATGATCTCATAAATTAAGGATACATTTTTAATGTGTGATGAGAACTTTTTAAATATTTTTAAAAATGTGTGGTGATGGAAATGACGATGAATTAACCTGAATGTAGAGAAACAGCAGAGATATTTATTAGAAAAAGTCTTAAACTCATCACACTCATTAAACTCAATTCACAAAGTCATTAAACATATCAATTGTACTTTGCAACCATAAATGTCATTTCCACCACAGAGGGCAGTGTGTGAGAGACTGTGCTGGAAATGACATTTCTGTAGTTTTTTGTGAAAAAATGGAAGATAGCTTCACTGATTAGCTTTGAATTAATACTTAGCATTTCATGTGTGAAAAATACTCTTATTTAACTTAAAATGTTTAGCTTTTTAAAAACACCCTTGAAGGTACAGTATGCTTGGAAATGAATAAATATATTAACTGATCAAGCAATATTTACCTTTCTTCATATGTTGTTGAAAATGTAAATTCCCTCCATGTCCAGCATGTGCTCTGATGTCACTGAACATTTCCATAGAAACCACCAAAGCAATCTTTCACACAGACTTCTTAAAGGGACAGTACAGTGTTGTGATGGAAATGACACCAATACTGTGCGACAGCTATATTTTGTATAAAAAGTAATATTGATAGTGGTCTCACATTAAATACTATAATGTATTTTAATTATTTTACTAGTGCTTAATTCAGGTACATTAATAGTTACCAGATAAATCATATTTTTAAACTGTATTTTCATTGTTGAAGTTTAAAAGTCTGGGTGTGCGACAAGAAGAAAACAGTGATTTTGACACCTATAAAGAGGTTGAAAAACATGAAAAAATCATAACAGAAAGGTAGTAAAAAAGTTTTTAAGGTGCTTTTATTGTGAGTTTGACAAAGAAAGAGGAATTTGTCCAAAATTATATGTATTTTTAAGACTATGGGCACTTTTACGTTCTTTGGTCATATTTGTAAGAATCACCCAGCTACGGAACGTAAATCTCTCACCGTTTCCAGAGACCCTACTGTCAGTATATGATCATCTGACATTAGATTCTGTATAACTGACGTCCATTAATAACAAATAATCTCACAGTATCATCCAACTCACTTGCATTTATCAATCTTTTGCACTTTATCCATTTAGTAGTTGCTAGTTACTCTCGTCTATCCTTCTGTTGATAATACAGTAAGAGGCTCTACAAGTGAACAACATACTCACGAATCCTTCCTCCAATTTATTCAATCTTCAGTGATTGTTCTTTACCGTCAAGGTGAAATTACTGGCTGGTGCCCCGTAAAATGGTAGCTCCAAAAGTAAATATGATATTTTTCAAATGTATTATGCTCAAGTAACATCAGACACAAAATCACCCCCGTAATAAACACGCAACACTGTATTTCTGTACAAAATAATTTAATAGAAACATTGTTCAATTATAAATTGAAAGCAAAAACAGGTGCAAGATTATCATTCCTGCAGAATACGTTAATCTACATGCGTGTGTGTGTGTGCATATACACACACACACACACACACACACACACAACACATACACACATGGATTTCTTTTGTAACTGATGAAAAAACAATATTACATGAACAGTTTAATGATGTCTTTTGGCGCAGTCCATGACTACAGACATGGTGAGTGTCGGCGAGGTTTGGCAGTCTGTTTCCATCAATACTCTGACACCGGTGAGCCAAACACAATACTTCCAACAACAGCCATTCAATCCATGGTTGGAGGGGGAGCAGGAAAAAAAAGAAAAAAACAAAAACCAAAAAACCTTGGTTCTGAGCCCTTAAACTCTCGAGCGGAGTTAATGTCGTTCTTCGCGAGACATGGTCGAGACACCATGAGAAACAAAACAAACTGAAGTATATTTAGAGGAAGGAAGCAAGCCACCTTAAAAACCGGTCACAGTCCGTCAACAACTATGACGCGACGTTCAAGAAAAATCAAAATCAAATTAAAAGTGTTAGTGTAGAAGCGGAACACGCAAATCAAAAACAACGAGGAAGCAACAGGCATCATCAACAAATTCATACTTACGTACATGATGATAAAAGAGGCCCACATACTGGATTATGAGGAGCTCATAGTGTCTTCGCTGGCTTTCTGCTCGTAATACTGAGATGTGGCGGCGGGTCTAAGCTAAGCCGTGTGTGTGTGTGTGTGTGTGTGTGTGTGTGTGGAGCTCTGTACTCTTGTTCTGGGAATGTGCTGCTCGTGTCACTCGCTCTGGCTCGGCTCTAACCCTAGCGGCTCATTTAGACTCACTCCCACCTCTTGGCACTTGTCAATTATTTTTTTCAGTGTGTCAGTTTTACCTCCTTCAGCCGCCTCGAAGAGCAAACACTAGAGAGAGAGAGAGAAGAGGACGGGTGAGAGCAGCGTCCACACAGACTGCAGTGAATGAGTGAGGAGGTAAAGAGGCGGTGTTTACATCTTTCCAGAGAGCAGCAGACAGCGGCAGATTCTGGAGCGCCTGCTGATAGAGCCGCCGCACCTGCAAACGTGCGCATAGAAGCACAAACACACCAGAGCGGGAACACACAGTCAGTGCAGTCGGACACACACACACACACACACACTCAACGGTCTTCATCAGAGGTATGCCAACTAAACTCTTACATATTCGTGCACTGAGCATACCCTGCAGAAAAAAAACAATAGATTCGACAGAATGAAAGCAGAAAAACTCGACAGACATCGGCCACTGTGAAAGTCATGACCTGACCTCTGACCTCTCACTCACCTCTGCTCTTTGCCTTTGCTCCTTCTCAACAGCAATAGCTCTGGCGAGAAATATCGATAGAGGACGTCAAACACTTCACCTCATTTCTGCTTCCAAATCAATGGACATCACATTCACCATCGCACTACAAAACTGAAGACGCTTGTCAAAAGAACGGCATGCAAAAGTATGTGAACCCCCGGAGGAACCGCACGCTGCTTTGCGCATCTGGACACTACGTTCTGGATTACACTGCTGCGTGATTGTTCATTTTCAGTATGTCCTCTGAGACACACGAGTTACATATTCCATACGTACAGGGAAATCCCCGAGAAGATGCCGCTCCAACCAGACATGAAACCTGAGGCTCTTTATCAAGGTACTGAGGATTGTGTGAAAATAACAGGCAGGAGACCAAGAGAAGGTCTATCTGAGCCGAAACTACTCGCTTGTGACTGGGGACAAATGCATGCCATTTACTGAGATGAATGTTCGGATGAGATCCAACAGACGAGTCACAGTTCTGCAGCACGAAATCTGTCCGAATGGATAAAGCCTGGAAAATAAGGCTCATTTTCATTTGTTAGGCTATTTAATCAATAGCTCGTTAGAGGTAGACTTCTTTAGTGAATAAGTAGCGCAAAGATTATATTTATTGAAATTAATGAGATGGAGGGAGGGAGAGAGAACGAACGTGAACAAGCTTGTTGGTTTAACTATAAAAACTGCCAAGTTATCACCTCATTTCTGAGAAATATAAAGTAGCTTTTAGCTGTTGTATTTAAGAAATTCACGGGACGGGTTGAAAACCAGCTTACCTATAGTTTCCATCTCAATAAAATGCGAGCGCATACAGCATTAAAACGCTATCTTCAAAAAACCTGATATTTTTGTGCCAGTGTAAACGCAGCCCTAGTCCCTAACTGACTAAATGCTTAAAGCAATAGTTCTCACAAAAATAGGATGCACTTCACCCTAATGTTGCCCCAAACCTGAGTGACTTTCTATTCTAGTCTGTTTTGTCCATACAGCGGGGTCCAATATTTCTGCACCCTAAAGTGCTTCATGTCTTCTTGTGTGTTCTACAAATGAAAGAAAGCCAAACGGGACCAGAACTTCAGACTTCGTAAATCATGCTAATGCTGAAGCCGCTGCTATTGTGTGAACGTCTACACAGGAACAGGTGGCGTGTCTCAAGGAGATTCAGATCATGTGACCCCATGGGGCTTTTCCTGTACATATGGAATATATAACATGGAGGGAAAATCTCAATTTGATAGAAAGCAGCCAATTTTCTAATTAATATTGCACAGAATGTCTTATTATCTTCATCAAAACGAGCTAAGCAAGAGGTGGAGAGTTACACTATAAAGCATCATCTCATTCGGACACACAGAAACAGATTAGCTTGATGTATTTGGAGCTCGTGAACTTACATTTTCCAGATGGCCAGACAGGCTGGGATGCTACTGCACAACATTCTGCTTTGCAATTTAAAATGTTCAACATTGCCATCCTGCCATTCTTGCTGCAGCAACCTACACAACGACAAATGAGACTAAACTCCAGGACATTAAAGTGCCTTTAGAAGCTCTGACTGACTCCAGTGCCACCTACTGAAGACGTTACAGAAGCACACATTTCCCCATTACAGAGAAAAGCAGCTTCAGTGAGCCAGAAAAAAACATTTTCATCGTACAGAGTAACTAAAACAAACTGTGCTAAATCACATGGAAGGATTGAAAACTGGGGCTCTTCACAAGCTTAAGGTCAGAAAGCATCAGAAGAAATCCAAGCAAGTCTTGTGTTTACCTTATGGCCAGTTCAGTATTGGTTGGCATGATATGCTGAAGTCTTTCCAGGATAAGGGAATGTTGGGATTGAGGGAAACAACCCAAATAGAAGGATATGACCTGCAACACACACAGCACAAAATACAAACACGCTGCATCTACAGTAAGCAATGACCAGAACACTTGACATGCGATCGCCACGCTGAGAGCAGGGTGCTGCTGTGGGCTGAAAGAGGATTGGTCCGCACCTCGTTGTGGAAGCTGAAGCTGCTCCAGTATTGTGAGGAGCTGAAGGGCAGGGTGAGTCTGCTGGGCACGGTCTCCAGACAGCGGTGCACCAGACCCGTAAACATCTTCAGCTCGCGCACGCTCGGCTGCGGCGACAACATCTTACTGCTGGCGAAGGACAGGTAGCTGGGGAACAGACACCAGCCGTTACGAGACAAAACACCAATCGACTCGGTATTACACCATTGAGTATATTTCAGTGTGTTTATCATGTGCTAATAAACACATCATAACTGACAATAAGCTAGGTTTAACAAACTATACACTTCACTTACTCGAGCCAGAGAGTGTGAATCAACTCCAGCTTTGTAATAGTTCCCAAAGCTTTCTCAAAGGCATCAATGGCGTCTCTCACACTGCCATAATTAGACTGCCAGAAACTGTGATGAAATCAAGAATGAGGGTTAGAGCAGGACCGGTGTAGAGAGACGGACACACACACACACACGCACGCACGCACCAGTGCAGCAGATGCAGGTATGGCAGCTGAGCTCTGATCTCGTCCTGAAGATCGTCTCTGAGGGCTGTAACTCTCAGCAAGTCTTGAGTCGGAACACCGAGAATATGGCTGAAATCATAAACATCACAAGTATGAGTGCAATACGCTCGGAGCACACGCCATAACACAGAACAGAAAAACCATTAAGAACTGGGCTGTTTTCTACAATATTGACTGTACGTTGTTTAACTCTCCTCGTCCGAGTGCACGCGGGGAGGCAATAATAATGATTTTGAAGAACTCTCTCTCTGCACGCCTTCGGTCTGTCCCTATAACAGCCTCTTACACTTCTGAAGCCCAGCTGCTTCACTTGGGCTGGAGCGGTGCGGTCTGTTCAGGGGTGATTTACCGCCCTCCACACTCTACTGACGATTATATACAGCAGTTTAGAGGTGTGCGATATATCGTCTGCGATAATGTCAAATCACACAACGTTAAAACAACAATTATGATATTAAGTATTTTGCAAAAACCATTCAAAACGCCCCAACAGAGTGCACTCATACATCACATGATGCAGTCCAGACTAGAGCACATTTACAGTGTGCGCTTTCACTGCGTGATTCAGTCTATTAAAATACATTTAGACTGATCACAAATTCAAGACGTGGGGCAGAAAATGTATATCACTTCATATAGTTAATCAATTTCACACGAAGAGTGCCGTTTTTCTCCAAAAATTACCATGATTTTTTTTTTTTTAAACAACAGTTCAATAAACAAGCAGTTAATTAAGAGACTTGTGTTTAAACACCGTGTTTCCTGTTTTTTTCGCAACAATTTCGCCAACAAAAATAACTCCAGACAGTCACAGCGCTGTTCTGAGCAACATGACTGTTTCGTTCCTGAATGAATCAACCGTTTAAATGATTCGGTTCAATCGCAATGATTCACTTATTAACAGTGCCTTGCTGGTGGTTTTAATTTCACATTTAAAGTTTTTTTATTATTTAAATAATTTCAAATATCAGTATTCAACGTTTTATGTTTAATATATCAAAACATGATTTATGCACGAGTAACTGCAGGTTAAATGCATTCATGTCCTGCAGTAAACAGTGTGTAAACGCATCTAAACACCTCTTCAGACGCAGCTTCTGTGCTTCCTCTGCGCTGGAAAGATGAATTTTGTTGATACTGATTTCATTTGTTTGGTAACAGCCCAAAAGTCTGATTATTCTAATTCACCGATTAACTAAGAATTTGATAATGGACACTTTTAGAAAAAATGGCTTTATAAAAGTAAAAGTGCCCATAAAATGTGAAAATCAGTTTAAACTTATTGAAAAGATTCATTTCTATCAGTGTGAACTGACCACCACACAGAATATGAAGAATATCAGAAACTTCAGGAGTCAGCGGTCCACGGCAGTCCTTAAGATACCAGCACAATAACATGCAGCAAAATATCGTCTAATTATCATTATCCATAAAATATCAAGATATTATTTTTTGTCAATATCGCACACCACTACAGCAATTCACTGAACCTATCAGCAATAATCGCCACTAATTACGATTGTTTTCAGATATCTCCACTGGTTACGGATTAGTCAGAATAGACTTTAAAACTCTTGTTGTTGTATATAAATCTCTACACGACCGAGCTCCTGTCTACCTCTCTGAACTCTACATCCTGAGACTCAAGCGTAGAGGAGCGTGTATTTGCGGTGGCTTTGGAAAACCCTTCCTTTAGAGGTTCTCTGTCTGTTTAGAAGTCTTTGTTAAAAACGTATTTGTTTTCCTTAGTATATTGATTACTGCCATACAGTAATTCATGTTGACCTTATTCTTTGTTTTCTATGTATGTTTTTATAATCTTGCTCTTCTGCTAAGAACTGTGCTCAGCCTAGTGGCTGTTGTAAACAAATAACATTAACTTGATGAACTATTGTAGAGCGTGAGAAAACAATAGAATAATTTGTTGAGCGTCCCAGACTCCTGACACTTCTAGGTAGCTTATGAGAGTGTAGACGGCGGTGTCGGTGAGAGGTTACCGTAACACATCCAGAGACTTCGGCTGATCTGCTGCAGATTCACAGAAGGAGCGCATGAACTTGTCGAAGAGCTCTTCCACATCTCCGTGTTTGCCCTGCGCAACAGAAACAAGCTGTGAGCGCCGTGCCGTCTGCACGATGTTGCCGTGTGTGGAGACGATGCGGTTCTCTCACCTGAGACAGCAGGCTCTTGCTCAGCTGGAGGAAGACGCGAGCGCTGCCGGCGCTGTCAGAGTGAGCGCGTCTCCACAGCTCCTCGGCTTGATCCGTGTGTCCCGAGGCGGTGATCTCCAGCAGGGGGCAGTAGAGCGGACACACCTCCAGCAGACGCTCACACAGCGCAGCCGCTTCCTGACACCTGCAACAGAGCCAGCCGCGTCAGTGAGAGCACAGCACTCAGAAACCCTGGCCACGGCACGGCGGAGCTCCGGTACCTGTCCAGCGTCCTGTACAGGCGAATCAGGTTCGAATGAAGAGGGAAACAGGCCTGGATCTGCTCGCTGGAAGACAAGCGCTCATCCCTGCAGCGACACACGGCATCTACAGGACACAGGCAGATCTATTTAATGAGTTTGAATGAATCTGAACCAGCAGGTGGGTTATTGTAATGGTCTCCTTCCCAAGAAGCCCATTAGACAGCTGCAGCTCATCCAGAACGCTGCTGCCAGGATTCTGACTAGAACCAGAACATCTGAGCATATCACACCAGTCCTCAGGTCCTTACACTGGCTTCCAGTTACATTTAGGATTGATTTTACAGTACTTTTACTCATTTACAAATCACTCAATGGCCTAGGACCTAAATACATTGCAGATATGCTCACTGAATGTAAACCTAACAGACCGCTCAGATCATTAGGATCGAGTCAGTTAGAAATACCAAGGGTTCACACAAAACAAGGGGAGTCTGCTTTTAGCTATTATGCTGCCCACAGCTGGAACCAGCTTCCAGAAGAGATCAGATGTGCTAAAACATTAGCCACTTTTAAATCCAGACTCAGAACTCATCTGTTTAGCTGTGCATCTGTTGAATGAGCACTGTGCTACGTCCCAACTGACTGCACTGTATTTGATGTATAATCATTTTCTATTCTTAACTGTTTTAAATTTCAAATACATTTTTAAATCATTTTAAAAGTTTTTAAATTTCTTGTTTTTATTGTTGCGATTATATTTTTTATGATTATTTTTACTTATGTAAAGCACTTTGAATTACCATGTGTATGAAATGAGCAATATAAATAAACTTGCCTTGAATGAATGAATCAATGACTCGCTCGTAAATACTTCACTTGATTCATTACTGGATGAATCAGCGTTTTTGAATGAATCTCTTGAATGAATGAATGAATGACAAACACATTTCTAACGGTCACGTGACGGCACCTAGTGGAGAAACAATCCAACCGACAAACGTTATTTGCCTTTCAGAAGACGATTTGCTCTATTGTGATCGCGTCCACAGACATCAGTGTTTATATCCCAACTATAAACCTTCCTCCCAGTATTTCTGTGACGATATGAATGACTGTAAGACAGAAGTAATACTGTGTAGATGAAGACTGTGGACTGTTTCTGGTAACTGTCTGAATGATCCGGTATGATTCTCTCAAAGGTGTAAAACAAGCGAATCGATGTCATGTAGAATCGAAGCGGCGATGATTTAACGATTAATCGTGCAGCTCTAGCACATGGTATTTAATGACTAGGACTACTGTTGAAAAGTCTGCTCTGTGGTGAGTGTAGCGTGTGACCTGTGAACAGGCTGATGATGGAGTCGGCGGGTGTGTGGAGGTCTCGGGCCGCTCTCCAGGGGATGAGGAAGGGCTCCGTGCACACCATCCTGGAGGGGTTGGAGTTGGCCGGGTCGTACAGGCTTGACGGCAGGCGTCTGAACTCAGTCAGGTGGATATATGACAGCCACAGCAGACAGCGGTGCTCCACAGTCAGATGATCCACCACACTCGACTTAGAGCCCGGCTGCAGCGCACTCTACACACACACACACACACACACACACACACACAGAGAACATCAGCGCGCTCTACACACACTGAACATCAGAAGACATTCTGAAGAACGCTGGTAATCAAACAGTTGGGTGTGTGTGAGCGAGTGTGTGTGTATCAGAGAGGCACCTGGAGTGTGTTGAGAGCGCTGTGCTGGCGGCCCGTGAACACGGCGAGCTGGACTCTGAACAGCAGCGCCTCCAGCAGCTGGAAGGAGCGCTCGTCTGGCCTGAGGTCAGAGGTCGCCTCCAGCAGGTGAGAGATCAGACGAGTGCACACGTAATCCTTGCCCTCGAAGCCGCTCTCCACGCTCAGGTACTGCAGGACAGACAGAGCTCAGCTCTTCATCGGCTCAGACGCGCGGCGTGAAGACTGTGTGTGTGTGTGTGTGTGTGTACTCACGGTCCACCAGACGTGGTAGAGCGGTGCGTGCTCCACGGCCATCTCACACATCTCCTGCAGCTCGTCTCTGCTGCCGCGGCGTGAGAACAGCCTCAGGTAGTGGCCCCACACCTCGCCGTCCTCGCGGTTGTCCTCCAGCGCACGGGACAGCGTGTTGAGCGCCGCGTCCAGACACTCCGGCACAGAGCTGCAGACGCACAGAAGAGGTCAGCACAAGCACCACCCAGCGGCTGAAATACAATGCTCAGGCAGGCCCGGACATGTCAGAAAATAATGGACAAAAGCAGTTGTGACAAGAAAAGTAACTTATTTGAACTGGACAATGAACGTCAGCGACTGTGTATTAAGAGTCACATGCTCTTTCACTGTAAAGCTGTTTTACGCTAAAGACTATTTGCAGCTTCTGCTTTGAATGTGTGCAGGATGAAGTGATTCATGTACTGCGCAGGAAACAGAACTCAGACAGAATGACGTGAAGCGTGAACACGTCGTGTCTGGGCTCGAGCGGAGAGCGGAGGGCTTCACAGGAAACGGCTGGGTTTGTGCGCAGCAGGAAGTGCTGAGAGTTTGAGCCGCTCATAACACACACATATGAAGCTCTGATACATTTTGTTTTACAGTATTATTGCATTATATTTCTTATTGTTTCACATTTTATTAAATAATTATTACTAGTTTTATATCACACTGAATGGGTCTAAAACTGGATGCAGTCTATGTGGAAAGATATATTTTCTCTCTATGTTCCTGAAAGAGTCATTTATCAGCGTCAGATATTTTGGTTTTCTAGGAAGCACTCGCCTACAAATCATCCCGGAATAATTCATGGTCTCTAAATGAAGAATCAAGTCATCTAGGGGATATACCTGCATTTTTTTCACAATACATTTTTCACAAAAACACAAAATAAAGCAACACTAGATTTTTTCCAGAAGCGTGCAGCCCCCCGGAGTACATCAGCAGTGTGAATACTGAGCAGTAAGATCAGTGAAACATGAGTGTACTCACGTGTCCCTCTGGTTGAGGTATTTGAAGGCCAGCTTGATCCACAGCTGCACGTGTTTGGGGCTCTCCAGCACGCTGGTCTCCAGGTTACTGATGTCGTCCGTCTCGCTGTCGAAGTACCGCTTGTCGTCCTGCGTGACACAGACGTCAGTCGAGGACCAGCGCTCCTGGAGGCGGCCGTCTGCTGCAGAAGAGAGGGAGGAGCTTACTCTCGGCCCTGAGTGACGGAGTAAAGGCCGTTTCACACCGAGCGACGGATGGGGTGCTCGATACGACGAGTTCTGATCGTGGACGATAAAAATCTCTCCACGATCTGCTTTTGAAGAAATATCGTATTCAGCGCACATTCAGTCAGGTACAGTCCTGGCGCCGCCGGCTCTATATACTGTACAGCACGGCATACAGCGGGAGAGCTACTCTGACAGGACACTGATCTCATTCACCATCGCAAAAGTACATTATTTGCATACAAGCCTTGCAGGTTAAACTTTTCTTTCACGCGCTGGTCTGACGTGCGCTTTTTCTGAGCGCGCAAAAAGCCTGTATTTGTAATGTGTATCTTTGTTCTTTTTTTAATAAGAAAGATAAAATGACAATTATCTCTCTCTTCACCCACTTTGGCCTAAATATCTGCCATTCTTTTTTTTTTTTTGTAACCTTGAAAGGCTTTGTCTTTATAATAGGGAAATTAGTTTGGCTGTAATGCTCAGATAACTCGCAAAATAGTAAAAGCAACATGACAAAGAATCGTGATAAAATAGTGATATATTTTTTCCATATCGCCCACCAACAACGCATTTATCACCTAATGTAGCCTGTATCTCATATACGGATTTCAAAACGTATGTCATTATTAATGTTTTTGCTCAAACCTCACTTTAAACCATCATCGAGTGCTTGTCATAACTTCTGATTGTGATCTAAAATGGATTTTGATTCTATAATAGGAAGACATGCACTCTTTGTATGTTGTACTGAATGCTACCCGCTTGTCATAAACATCCTTTATTGGTATAAAAATACCACGAGCTGCATAAAAACATCTACAGAAAATATATCGTCAGTCTATTTGCTTTCATATTTCATGTGTAGAAAAATGTCATCTCAAATTTTTTATCTATCTATATATATATATATATATATGGAAGGGCAGGAGATATGCTCCCATGATTGACAGGTCTAGAGTGAATCTAGAGTGATCGAAGCTCAAATCTGATTGGACGGCCTGGTTTGTTTGTGGAGCGACGGGGAAAAACGGCACACAACGAATGATCGCGCCTGGTGTGAACAGCCCCAGAGGGATCTATTGTTCTGCGTGGAGTGTGAAAAGGCCTTGAGGAGCGCAGTGATGTCTCTGACCGTGACGGACGGGAGCGGAGAGGTTCACAGTGTTCGGCTCCTCGTCCTCCGGAGCCTGCGTCTTCCCCCTCTGAGCCTCCGGTCTGCGCTTCCTCTGGGGTTTACCGGTGGTGAAGGGAGGAACTGACAGAGAGGAGCGGCGGTCAGCGGCAGCACAAACAACTCATCAAACACAGACTGACACGAGCACTCACTGTGTCTCAGTCTCTCGTTGACTTTGCTCACGAGCAGCACGGCCTTCTGGTCCGTCCCCATCCGGTCCTTGTTGGGCCCCAGCAGCTTCTTCATGTACGTCTCTGTGAAGGGAGAGTCAGGGCTGGTGACTGACCGCTCTCCAGTGACCGTCCAGAGCGGCGTGTGACCGGAGCTTACCTGTGGCACTGCTGATGTCCCCGCTGCTGCTGGAGTCCGAGCAGCCAATCAGAGGCAGGCTGTAGGACAGGATATCCTCAAACAGCTGTCTCTCGCTGAGGCTGCAGTCCCTCATGTGCAGCCTGAAACACACACACACACACAGTCTGAAATCTGAAAAATCGCCCAGCCCAAAGTGAAGCACTGTAAGCCTCAGACGGTGAGAGC
The DNA here is from genome assembly GCF_012432095.1 of Onychostoma macrolepis. Taxonomy (NCBI): domain Eukaryota; kingdom Metazoa; phylum Chordata; class Actinopteri; order Cypriniformes; family Cyprinidae; genus Onychostoma; species Onychostoma macrolepis. The sequence goes on from NC_081179.1 coordinate 24,091,928, forward strand.
GGCCATCCTCACGTACCATGCGCAGTCGTCGTCGTTGCACGTGCCGGTCAGGTCGAAGCGGCAGAAGCACTTCTTTGGCTCGATGGCGTTGCTGTAGGTGACCGAGCGGAGGGAAAGCTTCTCTTTGGTCCGGTAATACGGGCTGAACCTGAACATGAACAGCACTGAGCGGTGAGAACACAGACTGACTGCAGACTACACAGACTATTACCAGGTGTAACGCTCAAAGTATGCCTTTCAAAACATCCTGCATTTGATGTGTGTGTGAACACAGGCACTCGACATACACACTATTCATAGAATAGTCATTCAATAACTATAACTGAATAAATGCTTCTATTTCAACAAGGAATTAAAGAGTAGAAGCATAATTGTTATTAAAAAGCTTACATAAAAACCATAATAAAGGTTTGTACTGAACTTGTTGATTTTTTTTAAATTTTGATTAACTGATTAATAAATAAAATGTATTTTTTGGTTTCAGTTCAAAAAAAAAAAAAAAAAGAAACAAACAAAAAACAAAACAAGCACATCCTGAATTTTCAGTTTGGGCCCAGAAATTGTAAATTGTATTAAAAACTGAAGTATACTCTGTGTTTAAAGTGAGCCAGACCTGTATGATTTGAAGACCAGTAAAGGGCTGTGATACGGTCCAAACGGTTCTGGTTTTGGCTCGGTTCGGCTCTGAGGAGCTGCCATCGGATCAAAGTCCACCTGCACGACCTGCACGAGACACAGAATGAGCAGAGAAGGAAGCGCTTGGACACTGATGATGACCAGGGAGCCGGCCGTACCTTGGCGAGAGCGGCGGTGCGCAGCGAGAGCGTCTCCTCCTGCAGGAGCTCGGGGAGCCCGGCGCACAGCTGGTACCTCAGCCGCAGGTCCTCCGCGTTCAGCCCCAGCAGCAGCTCCGGCAGCCCCCCGCCGCTGGACGCTCTGGCCTGCTTGACCGGTGTGGCCGCGGCCGTCTCCAGGTGGCACAGCTTGGGTTTGGTGAAGGTGCCGGACTCTCGGAAGGAGCGGCGGCGGTGGCTGGGGGTCAGCGCGGCGGGGATCTGCTCGTCCTCCTCGGCCTCCGCGTCCTCTCCGAGCGCCAGCTTGTCCTGGGTCAGGTCGTGCAGCGAGGGCTGCGGCTCAGCTTGCCGTAACGCCTGCGCCTCCTTCAGCTTCTGGATCTTCAGAGCGTATTCAGACTCCAGCTGCTGCAGGCGCTGCTTCTGAGCGATGAGCTCCGCGTAATGAGCGTCCGAACGATCCACGCGCCGAACCTTCACCGGCTGCAGGCGGGAACACAGCAGATCCACTGTTACAGATCAACACACACTCACGCTCACACACACGCGCACGCTCACACTCACACACACACACACGCGCACGCTCACACACATGCGCACGCTCACACACACGCTCGCACGCTCACACACACGCGCACGCCACACACACGCGCACGCTCACACACATGCGCACGCTCACACTCACACACACACACGCCGCACACACGGTTTGTTGCAGCTCTAGTGTGCACTCTTACGGAGTAGACGGCGGCGGATGCGCTGCGTTTGAGCGCCTGAGCCAGATCTCTCTCCAGCCTCACAGACTGCTGCTTCTTCACGCTCACGCGGTGCTGGACTCTCTGAACCTGCAGCCGGACACAGCAGAGGAACATCAGAACACAACAGCAGCTGGACGGTCCACTAGCTCTGTGGGATTCAGCTCACCTGCTCCTGCAGCTTCTTCAGCAGGACTCTGTTGGCGCTCACGATCTTCTCTGACGCCAGCAGCTGCTCTTTGAGTCGCATCACCTTCCCCTCGGCTGCTTTCAGAGACTCCTTCTTCTTCACCTCCTGCTGCTGGAGCTGCTTCAGCAGAGCCTCGTCTTTACACAGCTGCGCCCTGCACAGGAATCACGCTCGTTACACAGAGCCAACACACTGATCAACCCGGCTTTCTGCAGGTTTTAAGACGAGTAAGAAATAAATTAAAGGGAACATAACGTGTCAATGTATTCTGTGGATGTAAAAGTCAAGGGAGCACACCATGAGCTGTATTAGCAGCACTTCCAAAACTTCCTACTGATCTCCATTACTTTTAAATTCATTTCACTAACACAGGCTTGAACAGCTCTGCTCCCAAACACTAGAATATAAGAACTTTCCTTAATATATTAGTGTTCTTTTCCGGTGCTAATGTCTAAAGATTCTTAAATCAAGATACATTTACTGGAGAAGCAGTCTTGCTTTCTGTGAAATTGATCAAACAGAAGTGTGAGTTTATGAACTATCCACCCGTGGCTTTTGAAGACTCATGTTTACTCGTGTGTGGACGCTCACTTGTGCTGATTAAACCTCTCCTGCAGATCTGCTGCTCTTCCCAGGACGTCCAGCTCAGAGTCCGAGCCCGCGGGAGACGGGATGCCCACCACCAACTCCAGCCGGCCTGACCGCTGCCTCTCCAGACTGAACACATCACACCAGCGATTAGCTTCCGTCACGAGACATTCAGTACTGACACCGGCGCTGTTAAAGCATCTGACGTGAACGCACCTGGCCATGTCGTCTCGGAGCAGCCGGTACTCCATCTTCTTGGCATCAGGAACTGCTTCTGCACTCTTCACTGGGTTGTTCTCCTTCTCTGACACTGAATGCTTCGGTTTGGCTGCCTGAAAGCAAAATATCGTCAAAAACATGGCAAAAACTAATTCCCTCAAACGAGTGTCTTCTGGTTAGTGAATCAAGCACAGACAGCGTACGACTGCTGTTGTTCAGATGACATTTATACGAGCAGCTAGAAGTCGTATTTTATTAATATGTAGTAATATGTTATTATAGATGTCTACGGTAGTTTCTTGAGATCTGCTCAGGTCTGAAGTGGTGTTGTGTATCTCACGCACCTCTACTGTCCTGCGAGCTTCTTTGATCATGGACTCCAGTCCTCCAAACACGCTCTGAGCGGGGCTGCAGCTCTCGGCGTCAGAGTCGCTGTCGTCAGACGCGTTCAGACGCACCACCACAGACTTGTGTCGAGGCAGCTGCGGCACACACATGAAACTTCACTACATCTGACCCAATGACTCCAGGTCGTGAACAGGGTCGGGCATCGAGAACTGCTTCCGTATTCACAAGAACAGTCATATTCTTCAAAATGAGATACTAGTAATGCGTTACTGCCGTAGATATTCCACAAAGCAACCAAAGCATCTCAGCTGGAAAAACGTCTTCAGAAGAGCACCTGGCTGAAACGCTTCGATGGACACGTTAATTGAATATTTATTGTTAGGCATATGGCCAATTAGTGTTTTTGCATTTATGCAATATACTGGAGCCAAACCGGAGAAAGCAGACCAGAATATTCCACTGCGTTCCTGGACACGCAATTAGCGTAGCTGTAATTCATAGGCGGGGATTATGCTAATTGTGAATGAGCGTGCACGAGAGCCCCATTTAGGAATGATTGGAATTCATTAACATACACATGTTTAACTATCAAATCAGACGTTTACGAAGCGTTTGTGAATCCGGAGGAGAGTTTTCAGGAAGGTTCGTTTTACGCGCAAATTACTCAGAATTTACTCCTATATTTACGAATGTTTCATGAATGAGGCCCAATGTGCACAAAACCACGTCAGCGTTTCCTCGTAAACACAGCTGTTTTTGTCTACAGTGAATGTAAACAGATCAGGAAGAAAACGCACGTGTAACTGTACTTTAGATCCGCGTGCGTTCGGTGTTAAAGGGACAGCAACGTGTTGCCTGTCAGTAATGTTAATCCAAAAACAAAAGAAAATCATTTATTCAGTTGATTGAATGTCTTTTTATTCACTTTAATCAGGATTAATCAATAGTTTATTTATGAAAAGAAACCTATGCAATGTTTTTAAACTTTTGACTTCAGTTTCTGTACCTGCTAATTGATTTGTTCCTCTTTTATTACTGACTGTTTACTTATCTTCGATCTTTGATGTGGTATTTTTGTTAAAAGCATAGGCAAACATTCCTCTTGTAGGCCTAAGTAAGACACAGAATAAACGTATTTGACATCTAAAAGGAGTGGTTAAGAATGGTTCTGTTACGTGACTCACCAGGAACGGGGCTCTGGGCGCCGGCTGCGGCCGGATGAACTGGAGCGCTCGAGGGTGAGAGATGACGGTGTTGAGGCTGACGGCCGCGAGGTTGCTCCGAGTGTTGGGCTGAGCCGCGGGTCTGAGCGCAGGAGACGGCGGCCCGCTGCTGCCGGACGCATCCTACGGAGACAACAACCTCTACTCACACAGCGCCTTGAACAACACAGACCGAGTCAAAGCAGCTTTACAGCACTAAACACGGAAATAGTGTGTAACAGTTTGATATTTAAATGCGGTTGTCCCTCCTGAAACCTGCAGTGTGTACGTGGCCAGTAAACACTTAACTGAGTTGAAGTGAGTTCATCACGGATTCGACTGACAGAGACACACCTGGCCTGACTCGGGCGGACCTTACCTCTGGTCTGACGGCTCGTTTGTTGGCCAGGGACTTGAGCAGCTCTTCTCTCAGCAGCATCTCCTCTTCCTCCTCCTCGTCAGCAAACGGTGGCTTCGGCGGCTGCTCCGCTTCATCGGGGGGCGGCAGCGGAGGCAGAGGAGGAGGGGTCAGCCGCACAAGCTCCATCTGCTGCAGGACACACTAGCACAGGACATGACCTCATGAGCACAGGACGCTTCCGCTAAAGACCCTCAGTTACGTCACAGCGCTAGCTGGAGGCGGCCCATTCAACCCAGGCTACACAAGGAGCTTAAAATGCTCGCGTTTGCAGCGCACACTTCTTATCAGAAAAGGTCAAAGTATTGTCTTTTGTTATGGATTATGGCTTGTGTTACACGTCTAAAGATTTATTATGCATCTCACGACTGTCGTGTCTGAAATAATGTCTGTGTGCATGTGTGTAAAACAACAAACTGACCATTTATATGCTTAATCATCTGATTGTATACACATTGTTGTGATTGATTGTGGCTGGAATTAAGAACTTGTTAAGAAACAATAATCAAAAAGAAAGAAAGTTCAAAATTAGCAGTTTCTGGAATTTTATTTCTAGAAAATATTCACATCTTAATTAAAATTTATTGTATGTAATGTAAAGGTACTTGTAATGCACTGTAAACTTACATTGTTTACAGGAGGTATATCAAAATAACTATTTGGCCTACATCTTCAAATAATACATCCATCACACTGAATGTTTCACTTTTTTTGTATTTCGGCCTCATGTAGCTGTGAAAATAGATTACGCTACAAATAATCCTTATCCGCCATTTTGACTGAATGGGCTGTAAATCTTCATTCTTTTTCAGAAGTCAGGAGAATAACGTTAAGTTTGGGATATTAATGTGATGTGATATAACAACAATAGCTATAGAACAGCTCTGTTAAGCCCGCTGCATTATTTTCATGTTTCCTTTGTGTCCCGCTGTAATTAAATGAAAAAAGACTGCATTTGTGGTCTGCTCTCCTGATTTAATGATATAAACCACGAATAATTCCCTGAGAATCCTTCAGTTTTCTCTTCGAATCCTCACCTCTCTTTCCAGGTTTGTTTTCACATGGATGCTTTAAGAATGCAACTGTAATGAAATATAGACATATATTCCTATAATGAGATTTAACACATCTGTAATATTGCGGCGGATAGAAGGAGGATCTTGAGGAGTTATTCATGATATGTTGAAAGTAAGGCTGTCAGTCGATTAACATTTTTAATCTAATTACATTGTGTCGATTAATTAAATCGCAAAATAAATTGACTGTGAAAATACCCACAAAAGATTATTTAAAGCTATTTTTGTGTTAAATGAGAAAGTATCAAGTAGATATTACAAATTGTAGCTTTAGAAATAAACATTTTATTTGATTTAACATCAAATTTATTAGGCTACACAAACATTTAGGCTACAAGGGCCTAAACTATGGAACATAAAAGAAGATAACTTGAGAAACATCTCAGTATTGTTTGTTCATATAATGAAAGTCATTGATAACCAAAACAGTTTGGTCAGTCTTCAAAATACCTTCTTTTATGTTCCACAGAAGAAAGGTTTGAAAGGACATGAGGGGGAGTAAATGACACAAATACATTTTTTTGGATGAACTATCCCTTTAATGTTTTTTATTTTTATTAGTATTATTTTTTTAATGAAATGATACTCTAAATAAGAAACTAAAACTGCCAGCAGGTGTCGGTAAATGTGTTTTTGAGTCATTCATTCATTCGCTTCATTCAAACGGCTGATTTATTCAGGAACGAAGTAAACGGCTCTCTTTATGAATGGGCTTTGAATCATTGATTCACTCGATTTGTTCAAAACACGGAAAGTTGCTCGGAGATGTGCAACAATTCTGCTGTGGCTTTAAAGATAATTCTCTGTAAAATTGAGCAAAAACACATAATATAGTGTTTAAAATAACAAAATCAACTTCTTATTTACTGGACAAACAGCACTCGTGTGATATTGCTCTCGCCGCTCGTGTGATAAAGGGGCATATTTGCACCAATATCTTGAATTTTAGGGCATACCTGCGTATGGAGCTGTTGCCCTGCATCATATTTGTCAACAGGCTACTGTATGAAATATAAGATGATGTACAGGTTTGGGGGCGGGGCCAGTGCGTTAAAATATTTTAATTGCGTTATTTTTTCATAACTAATGAATTAATTGAATGCGTTAAACTGACAGCCCTAGTTGAAAGTAATTTGTTAATGATGGATGGTTGAACGGTGAGTAAAATAACGTCACCTCATTGTACCCAGTTTTTGAAAATGCTTATTATTTACTGTGTTCACAGAGCGAACCTTTTGCTGATTGTTTACTGGGTCAACAGAAGTTACTCCCATAATTTGCGCAAAGCGTCACGGGGCGGTGTTTGATCTGGCCTGAGGTGGTGTGATGTCTGGGTGAACGCACCTGTCTGTGAGGTGTGGACTCCAGAGGAAACACGGGCAGAGCGTCGTGCGTCGGGGACGGGGCTGCAGACAAGCATGAACACGTTACAGTCTGAGATGCGCTCAGGTGAACTGAGCTGGGCTCGTCTGCTGTACCTGGAGAGTTGGTCTCGCTGTCCGTGTCCATAGCCACCTCGTCGTAGTTATCGTACTGGTAGAGGTTTCCCGAGGTGTCCAGACTCTGCTTGGCCAGCTTCCTCTGCTCGGCGTCTGAAGACTGTAAGAGAGCAGACGTCACATGATCATCATCAGACTCTGCTGGGCCGCAGGTCGTCCTGTCACGGGCTCGAGCGGCTGACCTTGCTGCGGGAGCGATGCTTGGAGCCCACCAGCTTCATGAAGCGGTTGTACTGCTCGTCCTGATTGGACAGGTCTCTGATCTTGCGTATCTCGTCCTCCCTCTTCCTCCGCTCCTCCTCTTCCTCCTGCTTGCTCCGCTGCTCCTCCTGCTGTCTCTGCTGCTGCAGCTTCCAGGTGCGCAGCTGCTGCTTCCTCCAGGCCTGCTTGGCTGCAATCCACACACACATGAGTACAACACACACTACAAATACACAATCGGATCCTTCTCGTAAAACTACAATTTTGATTCGATCTGTGAGGACCGGACCTTGCTGGCTAATATAAGCGCTCCAAAGTTTGGCTACACTTGCGATCAGAGGCCGATATACAGCGAAGTATAATATCTGCGATAAGCTTCTGTAAACATGTTGCAAGAGAGGCGTCACCACCAACATGACTTCAATTTAACAGATCATTAAAGATGACAAACACAATTCTGACTCTCTCCCTAAATTACTATGATTCACCGGTTTCACTCCTCCACCTTTGACGTGTGCGATCACAACGGTGTGATCGGATCATTTAAATCACTGACCTGAAGACAGCGATGTCATGAATACGAGCGAAACAGCCAAACAGTATCATTATAGCAGTTACTAACATTCAAATAATCACAGAAGCGCTGGGATAAGAGTGTTTAGCTCAGATATAAACTCTGATGTGTATGGTAGCCATCAAAACAGAGTTAATCACCTTTTGAAAGTGACTGACACTTCAAATATAGATTTATCATTACATTGTGACGCCAGTAGTTGGCGAAAAGAGGCTGTTCAAATGCATTTGTCTTTGAATCGTTCAAACGGATTAGACTCAAAGGATCCCTGCACTGGAGCACTGCGGTGCGGCGTGTGAGGAGCGCTCAGTGCGTCAGTAGCTGTGTTTACATCTGAAGATTCAAATTACACTTGTGCGCAATACTGGAATATCACATAAAGCACCGTTTCCATCCAACGAGTCAAAGAGAACCAAACCACTTCCTGGTAAACTGCCACTAAACATCTCCAAGAAAACTAGGAGAAGCCACTGAATATAATAACTTTCATACACAATAAATTACTTACGCCTTGAGCAGACGAAACACAATAAGTGGAAACGTGTCTTACTCAGGTGGGCCGGTTTCTTGGCTCTGGCGGCTCTCGCCCTCTCCTGCGACCTGCACACCGCGTTCGCTCTGCCGCTCATCTTGCTCCGGTCACACGGAGACTCGATCTTGTCCTGAGACACTTTGACGGGTTTGGTGATCTTCTCCTTGCTCTCCTGCAGCACCTGCTGCTCCTTCTGCTGCCACCTCCTGCTGGCCGACTGCAGAGCCAAGAGACGCAGCTGCAGCTCCGACAGATCGTCCTCGTCCTCCCTCTGCACACAAGCACACATCTCTCACTGACCAACAACATCTGATGCTGAACAAAAAAGAGGACAGTATAGAGAGGATGGAAGAGGGGCTTGAACTCGAGGTGCGTGAAGGCTATTGGCTCCAAACAACCGGATCATTTTAACACACGGGACCCAAAACACGTAAGTTTGTAGTTAAATTGTTCATTAGTTGGAGAGAAGATGACAGCAAGATCATGTGATGAAGATGCTCGTACAGTAATTAAAGCATGAGAAGAACAGTCTGTACCTTGGCGTGGACGACGGGGGTCTGGTCACTCACAGCAGAGATGTTGAGGTCTGACTCCAGCTCCTCGTCCTTCACAGCTGACAGAAATAACAGAGGCGCAGCCGTCATTAAGCCTCTGCTTAGCTGGGGACACTTCACATCCAGCGACATCGTCTTGATCGCACAGATACTATTTGAACTGAACTGAGCGGGACGATGACATCACTGAATTAACAGAGACAGAGCGGCACGCGTCATCACCTGAAGACCACGTCCACAGCGCTCTCCAGTGACTCTATACAGCAGCTCTTAGACATCGGTCTGAGTTTTGTTACGTGACGAGGTGTACAGCAAACGAGCTAAAAAACCCAGAACTAGGTTTTTATAAGCTGCCGACCCAAAAAACAAGCGTTTAAGGACACAATAGTAGAGTGCAACATGTCTATTACTGGAGGGAAACGTAATCGGCGACAGGAAACATATTCATTATTATAACCACGTCAAAGATTATTTGACCCCCTGATGTGAACCTGAGTGGAGATATACTGAGAAACTGCTTTTATTGGTCTGTCAGCGCCGTGAAACACCCCGACATCTACAAGCACTGTGTCCTTAAACGCTTGTTTTTTGGGTCGATAGCTTATGAAAACCTAGTTCTGTTTGTTAGCTGGTTTGCTGTACAGCTCGTCACACAGCAGCTCTTAGACATCGGTCTGAGTTTTGCTATAAGTCAGCTTCCCGTAATATAGAGTCACTGGAGAGCGTTGGATCGTTCCCCCCCGGTGTGGGCGTGGCCTAAATGTGCTCCGTCTCTATGATGAACTGACTTTAACTGAAAATTGAGTGTTTTTCCTATTGAATACTGTAAAGCTGCTTTGACACGATCTGTACAGTTAAGAGCGCTGTGTAAATAAAGGTGCCTGGACGGCTGGAGAGTAAGATGTGATACCGTGCTCCAGACTGCTCTTCTCCGGCCCGCCGTCGTCTGGGGTCTCCGGAGCGCTTCTGCTGTTGAGGGCGTCTCTTTCGGCCGGCGTCAGCAGCTTCTGTCGGAGCGGCCTGAGGTTGAACGCCTGGAAGGCTCTCTTCTCCTCCTCCGGGGCCAGGGCCGGGGCCGGGGCCGGCTGCTCCTCCTGCTTCAGGGCGATGCGCTCCTCCTTGCGGATGCACTCCAGCTCCAGCTGGATCTGTTTGTACTTCAGCAGCAGATCCTCGAAGCTCTCGTCCACGCTCTCGGCTTTAGGAGCGCTGTTCACCGGCCGCCGCGCCTGACATCGCCCGCCCGCTTTCTCTGAGAACCGTGTTAAGAAGCAACGCGTGTCTTCTGCTCTAACAACATCTAAATATACAACACATGCTGCACACTTGTGGTCTGCTGCCCTGATTTAATGCAACCATCGATGCCATGAATAACTCACAGAATCTGTAAGAACCTCTCATGTTCCTCCCTGTATTCTCACGCCTCTCCCCAGGTTTGCTGTCCTTCTCTGCTCTCTCACTTCTCATCCCTATCAGTCTGTTCCCTGAATGTTTCCAAAGCAGCGGAAACGGGAAAATCTATGAGCTCATTAACATACAACACAGTGATTATCCAATCAGCAGAACCAACTTCATTTCCAGCAATATCGTCGACTTTGCACAGTTACTATTTAAACTGAACTGCCTTTAACTAATCGAGTGTTTAGTCTTGTGCTTCTGCTTCTGTGACACATCTGTATCGTTAAAAGCGCTGAATA